>NC_135809.1:114494033-114710706 GCF_964213995.1 Mustelus asterias | reverse complement strand
CAACTTTGATTGGAGAAAAGTCAGAAACCTGCTGTTTCTTGGAGTAAGCCACTGCGAGATCATTTCTAGAAACTTCCAATTTCAGTTGGCTTCAGGGGACCAAGAGGGAGTCTTCAGATCTGCAATTTTTCCAGCTACCATCTAGAGAACTAAGATTAAAAGTGACTTTTTGAACTCGTTAAAAAATCTAAGTGCACGTTACATCATTTGTAACCATCTTTTCTTGTGTATGTCCGATGTGTGATTTAGTGAGTGGGTGATGTTGCAATTACTTTTCAGGTGTGGAGGCAATAAACATTGATTCTTTCTTCTAATTTAAACCTATGAGAAATCCTTTCTGGTGTCTATTCTTGAGAATTATAGCACTCAAGGGGCTAAAACACTTCTCTAAAATGCATCTTGCTATAACTAGTTGAGAAGTGGAAGAAGTGGGAACTATCCTTAACATGCCACATGACTGAAGATCCTCAATACTTGTGCTATTCTGGTAAAGTTAGCCTGTACTCACTCTGAGGTCTTGACATCCTTCCTAAAGCACATTGCCCAGAATGAACCCAAATGAGCCATCTTACACACTATTTTGGATATAATTAGTTGCCTGGCCACCCACTCCGCAAGTTTGTTTTTGATTTGCTGTAATAGCACAGCGGTTAGCACTGCTGCTTCACAGCGCCAGGGACCCAAGTTCGATTCCCGGCTTGGGTCACTGTCAGTGTGGAGTTTGCATGTTCTCCCCATGTCTCCTTGGGTTTCCTCCGGGTGCTCCGATTTCCTCCCACATTCTGAAAGTTGTGCTGGTTAGGTGCATTGTCCTGAACAGGCACCGGACTGTGGCGACTAGGGGAATTTCACAGTAACTTCATTGCAGTGTTAATGTAAGCCTTACTTGTGACTAATAAATAAACTTTATTTTAGTGCGGTCTTCCACTTTATTAACTAACCACCCCAATTTGATATTTATTTTGACATCATGCCTCCAATTTACTAATCCAATGGATGAACAACAATGGTCCCAGGACTATTCCTTACAGGATACCACTTCCCATCTTCTGCCAATTTGAGTGACTTCTGAAAAGCTACCTGTAGCCATCTTTCAATCTATTCTGCTCCCTGATCCCTAACTCCACATGCCCTAACCATAGACACAAGTCTCTTATGTGACACCTTTTCCAAGGCCTTCTGAAAGTCCATAGATACCACACCAACTGTATTCCAAGGCCTCAGCATAATCTCTTTCATCATCCTGTCCTTTAGTACTTAAACACCTTGATTCAGTTTTATCCTCACTCCTTTATTTATCCATGACATCTCGTTCTTGGCTTGTTTCTTCTTATTTTTAGTGCAATATGTTCCTCTTGAACTGTATTGACTTTCCATTAAATATTGGGCACTGTTCTTTCACTCCTTTGTCTGTCGATATTTTCTTCCAGTTTTTCATGCTCAGCTCCATTCTCATTTGCTCATGCTTGGCTTTTTCCCAAAGTTCTATCTTTCTCAATCATTATCTTAAATCTTATTGTCGTATCTTTCAAAGATGGGCAACCACCAAGCAGATTAATGAATGAACAGTTTATCAAGCTAAGTAACTATGTGCAGAGAATGATATAAAGGTTATCATACTCCATGACTCCATGGCAAGGAAAATCCACGGTCCCTGCCAACCATCCATCCCCCTCTGCAAGGATTCACATGCTCTGCCCAATTAGCCAAATGGGTCACATGACCCTCCAAGACGCTACCACACTTATATTGTAATTATTACTCCCTAGATGTTTTATCATACTTTCTTCTCTTATCCTGGGTGACTGTGTGGTGTTTGCACGTTCTCCCTGTGTCTGCGTGGGTTTCCTCCGGATGCTCCAGTTTCCTCCCACTTTCCAAAGATGTGCAGGTTAGGTGGATTGGCCATGCTAAATTGCCCCTTAGTGTCCAAAGCTGTGCAGGTTAGGTAGTCACAGTAAATGCATGGGGTTGCAAGGATAGGGTGGGGGAAAGGACCTGGATAAGGACCTGCCAGAGAAAGTCGGTGCAGACTCAATGGGCTGAATGGCCTCCTTATCCACTGTAGGGATTCTCTGATTCTATGATCTCCTGCAGTCACTTCCTGTTATTAAGGGGCTCCTGCCTTGTTGGGCTTGTTACATTTTGGATCAGAAAGGAGACTTTAGAGGAAGTAAAAAAAAACTATCATCACCATCATCAACAACAACCCAGCAACAGCTTGCATTTATATAGCCCCTTGCCATATTAAAATATCCCAAGGTCATTCACATGAGCACGATTTGATACTGAGCCACATATGGCGTTATTAGGCAAGTTGACCAAGAGCTTCATCAGAGAGGTAGTTTTTGTAGACTGCATTCAAGGAGGGGAACAAGGTCGAGATGAAGAGGTTCAGGGAGAGAATTTGAGAACTTAGGCCTCAGCAGCTGAAGACATGTGCCGGAACTTTACCGCCTCGCCCGCCCGAGACTTGTAAGATCCCGCCTGAGGCCAACGGAGAATGCCATTCAGCGAGTCCCGCCCGCCCCGATTCTGGGGTGGGTGAAGCAGTAAAATTCCAGCCATAGTCTTATACATTCAGTCCCCCAGGGAACATTTTTTGGGAAGAATTGTAATCAACAATGACAATGATTCTAGCTTTTATTACTCGTGTTATTTATTTTCCTACATTTAGGACCAGCATCAGTTATCTATGATCCAAAGTGCATGGGAAAGCAGGAAAAGGAAGAGGTAGAATGATGACATGGACTCAATGTATTAACTTAGTTTCTCTCTCCACAGATTGCCAGACCTGCTGAGTTTATCCAACATTTTCTTTTTTTTAATTTCAGATTTCCAGCATCCGTAGTACTTTGCTTTTATTAAAAGGAAAAGGTCACACAGTTCCTGGAGCCAATTCCACTATTCAAATAAATGATGGCTGACCTGCACCTGAACACCATTTGCCAAACTTGTTCCATGTTCCTTGATGCCCTCACCTAATAAAAATGTATTGATCTCAGTCCAGGAATTTCAAACCCCATTCCCTCCCCTCGTCATCCATCCTGCCATCCCCAACAGTGATTCCAAAAGCTTCCATCACCCTTTTATGTGCAAAAGTAATTCAAACTCTTTCCACTGAAGCATAGAATTCTACAGTGCAGAAAAAGGCCATTTGGACCATCCAGTCTGCACTGACTCTTTGAAATAGCACATTACCCAGGCTCAAACCGCACCCCCCCCCCTCCCCGCCATCTCTGTAACCCTACACATTTTAATAGTCCAGCTTTAATTTTAATTTTGTTACCCGTTTTGCCTTGTATTTCGCACAACCCCAAACCTCCACTCACCATAGAAAATGTTTGAGCTAATCTTGTGTAATGTTTCCCTCATTACGAGTGGCGCTTCATTTGTAGCTTAATGCCTACTCGACATAAGTCAGGCAGTATTAGATATGAACCTTTTGTCACCCAATATCAACTGTGATGCATGTATTATATTTATAGCACATTTCTAATAAACCCTTGCAAAGTAAGAGGCTTAAAAAACAAACATGATATTTAAGGATGACATGGAGTTCGCTGTTCTGTTAATTAAGAAGCTGAAAATCATGCTTCTGCATACATTGAAAAGAGGCATGTATTTATTAGTCGTGTTTCAATTGTGCATTACGAGATCAAACTCATGAAATGCATAAATCAAATTATCTTTCAAGGGATGGTGCAGACATAAGGAGTTGCTACAAAAAATAGGAATAGTTTGCTTTCCAAAACCTCTGCACAGATGATATTGAGCAATCTGATGTACCTCAGCACAATATTGTCCCAATTATTTTAAATGGGTCAAACCCTCCATAGTGAATCAGGATAAGAATGCATTAAGCATCCTCTTGTGTGTGCCAACTGTATTTCCAGACCATAATATGTAGCCTCAAAAGAAAGGCTTGCATTTCTATAGTGCCTCGATTTGACCTCAAAGTGCCCCAAAAAATATTCATAGACTTTTGAAGTCTGGTCACTGTTGTGATGTAAGCAACCAATTTGCTCAAAGGAGATTCCCACAAAGTAGCAATTAAATACATGGTTGAGGGCCAAATATTGGCCAAGAGACCAGGGAGGACAGCCCTGTTCTTCTTTGAACAAGTGCAGTATGTCCATCGAAGAGGGCAGACTGGAGCTCGATTTAATATGTCAGCTGAAAGACGGAACATCCGACTGTGCGACACTCCCCCAGCACTGCACTAGCAGCATCAGCCTAGATTATGTGCCATTTCGCCCAACTCTGCTAGTGTTGGGCTAACTCTGTCCAACTCTGCCAGTCACCTCCCATTCCATCTATTTCATCTCAACCTTTCAGCATCTTTTCTTATCATCATTTCTCTGATGTACGCATCTAATTTCATTTGGAAAGCCTAAAATTATTTGCTCCAGCCTCTTCCTGTGGGGTATATTTCCACATTTGAACCATTTTCTGAGCAGGATGTGAAAAGATTTTCTGACTTGTGTCACTGTGCCATGGCTGAATGTTTTTCTATTCATTCACAGGACATAGGTATCGTTGGCTTGGCCAGGATTATTGCCCATTCTTAGTTGCCCTTGTTCAGAGGGCAGTTGAGAGTCAACCACATTGCACTGGCTCTGGAGTCGCAAGCTTGTCAGACCGGGTGAGGACAGCAGATTTCTTTCCCTAAAGGGCATTAGTGAACCAGAGGGGTTTTTCCGACAATTGACAATGGTTTCATGGTCATCAGCAGATTCTTAATTCCAGATATATTTTTTAATGAATTCAAATTCCACTATCTGCTGTGGTGGGATTCGAATCCAGATGCCCCGGGGTATTTGCTGAGTTCCTAGATTAATAGTCTATCGATAATACTATTAGGCCATCACCTCGCCTTTGTGATATTAGCTTTGTAATGTTAGTGGGTGCTGCCAGACATGTGACTTCCCACTGCTGGTCAACTTAAAAGAGAAATGAAACCATATCTTGTCAATTGTATCGTTTCCCAAGCCCACCCCCCCCCGCCCCCCGCTCCCACCCACCCCCCCCCCCCCACCCCCGCACTCCCCCCGATATCCCTTTACTCTGTTAAGAATTCTTGGAACTTCATTGTCGGAGTTTAATTCAGAAATGTCCCTTGAGAAAGATTTGGGGCTCATGATGATTGATGTTAAACATTTGCAACCGTATTGGATGAATGGAATAGGTAAGTGTTACAGACGACGTTCCATATATAAATGCTTAAAGTGACCTTGTGTTGGAACAAAAAGCAGATAACACAATCACACGTACAAAGTGGAGCCTAACGCGTTCTGGAAATTGGCCTGATTAAAGGAGGGACCAGAATGAGAGATCAAGATTTCTAATTAGCGACCTACTCAATTCAAATCATGTTTTTCTTAAATTAATAGCATTTACTTTCATACACATTGCTATTGATTTGTTGTCCTTAAATATCGCCTACATAGAATTACTGTATTGATTTTGATGACTTTGCCTTTGTAAGATGAATTTGAGAAGCATAGGCTGCTTGTTAGGAACAACAGGGCTGTGAGCTCTGATCACTTAATGTAAGAAAGACATTCCCACTGAGCGAGTGACAGGTGTCTATAGCACAAGTGCTGACTGGCTATTTATTATCAGTGATTCTTTTGGCAATGGCAGCAAATTATTAAAGCATTCCCAACTACATTCTTTTGCATGGTCAGGCAGGGGACGGGGCTAGCCCATTGCACGTGGGGTGTGCTGATGCCTGCGATCATGGTTTGCCTAAGCTAGGGTCGAGTAAAGGATCAGGGTAATCAATGAGGTTAAACCGAGGCTTTACCTGGTGCAATTTTTTAAAGCCATCTTGGCCTTTCGGCTAACATGAAGCATTAGATCACGTCCAGGAGGGGGTGTAATGCCTCATCCTGTCAGCTTGGATCTTGTTTGATCGAGCCCAAGATGAGATGCAAAGTCTTGTCTTGTCAGCTTGGATCTGGTTTGTCCCTCATGTGGGGACCACTATTGGACTTAATTTGAATTGGCTTTTTTGATTAGAAATGAAGTACTAGAAGCCGTGGGGTTATGCTGCAACTGTACAGGACCTTGGTGAGACCACATTTGGAATATTGTGTGCAGTTCTGGTCACCTCACTATAAGAAGGATGTGGAAGCGCTGGAAAGAGTGCAGAGGAGATTTACCAGGATTCTGCCTGGTTTGGAGGGTAGGTCTTATATAAGAGGAAAGGTTGAGGGAGCTAGGGCTGTTCTCTCTGGAGCGGAGGAGGCTGAGGGGAGACTTGATAGAGGTTTATAAAATGATGAATGGGATAGATAGAGTGAACGTTCAAAGACTATTTCCTCGGGTGGATGGAGCTATTACAAGGGGGCATAACTATAGGGTTCGTGGTGGGAGATACAGGAAGGATATCAGAGGTAGGTTCTTTACGCAGAGAGTGGTTGGGGTGTGGAATGGACTGCCTGCAGTGATAGTGGAGTCAGACACTTTAGGAACATTTAAGCGGTTATTGGATAGGCACATGGAGCACACCAGGATGATAGGGAGTGGGATAGCTTGATCTTGGTTTCAGATAAAGCTCGGCACAACATCGTGGGCTGAAGGGCCTGTTCTGTGCTGTACTGTTCTATGTTCTATGTTCTAAGCTCCCAATAAAAAAAATCTGCATTCTTTTGAATTGCTTGTAATGTATAGAAAGGGTCCTGAAATACAATCATACTCTCAAATCTTTATACCGGTACCAATTTACATTTATAAGGCACTTTTAATTCAATAAAACATCCCTCGGTGCTTCACAGGAGCGATTATCAAACCAAGATTCACACTGAGTCACATAAGAAGATATTAGGACAAGTCACCATAAGCTTGGTCTTAGTGTAAGGTTCTAAGAAGCCTCTGAGAGGAGTTGGGAGAATTGGAGAGATTCAGGGAGGGAATTCTGGAGGTTAGAGCCCGGGCAGCCCAGTAGTGGGGTAATTACAAACTGGTAGCCTCAGAATTGGAGGAGCATAAGAGAAATTGTCAGTTTGAAAGTAGAGTTTACAGAGAATGGGAGGGGCAAGGCATAAAAGAATTTGATCACCGGATGAATATTTTAAAATTGAAACACAGCCAGACTGGTTGCCAATGTACATTACTAAGCAGAGTTAATGAATAAACAGGACTTTGTTCGAGTTAGGATATGGGCAACAGAATTTTGCATAGGCGGAGGCTTGTGGAGGGGAGTGTGAGGTAGAACTTTGACAAGGGAGAGTGAAAGATGCAGAATAGATTTCCATAGTCAAACAGTGATTGCTACTGATATGAAGATGTTAAGTACCCATCTGCCCACATCACATCTGCCCAATACATATCTCAACTTGATTTGGGGAAATAAAAATGTCAGTGTGATGAAGCTAGAAATGGTGTATGAAAAAGTTTGCAGACACAATTTGAGCGACTCATTTGGGTTCACCAATGAACAATATTGCTGAAAAGTTATGTCTTATTATCCCTCTGCAGACTGTTCCCACTTAGATAAATTTTTACATAAGTACAAAGAACAAAGAACAGTACAGCACAGGAAACAGGCCCTTCGGCCCTCCAAGCCTGTGCCGCTCCATGGTCCAACTAGACCAATCGTTTGTATCCCTCCATTCCCAGGCTGCTCATGTGACTATCCAGGTAAGTCTTAAACGATGTCAGCGTGCCTGCCCCCACCACCCTACTTGGCAGCGCATTCCAGGCCCCCACCACCCTCTGTGTAAAAAACGTCCCTCTGATATCTGAGTTATACTTCGCCCCTCTCACCTTGAGCCCGTGACCCCTCGTGATTGTCACCTCCGACCTGGGAAAAAGCTTCCCACTGTTCACCCTATCTATACCCTTCATAATCTTGTACACCTCTATTAGATCTCCCCTCATTCTCCATCTTTCCAGGGAGAACAAGCCCAGTTTACCCAATCTCTCCTCATAGCTAAGACCCTCCATACCAGGCAACATCCTGGTAAACCTTCTCTGCACTCTCTCTAACGCCTCCACGTCCTTCTGGTAGTGCGGCGACCAGAACTGGACGCAGAACTCCAAATGTGGCCTAACCAGCGTGCTATACGGCTGCATCATCAGACTCCAGCTTTTATACTCTATACCCCGTCCTATAAAGGCAAGCATACCATATGCCTTCTTCACCACCTTCTCCACCTGTGTTGCCACCTTCAAGGATTTGTGCACTTGCACACCTAGGTCCCTCTGTGTTTCTATACTCCTGATGACTCTGCCATTTATTGTATAACTCCTCCCTACATTATTTCTTCCAAAATGCATCACTTCGAATTTATCCGGATTAAACTCCATCTGCCACCTCTCCGCCCAATTTTCCAGCCTATCTATATCCTGCTGTATTGCCCGACAATGCTCTTCGCTATCCGCAAGTCCAGCCATCTTCGTGTCATCCGCAAACTTGCTGATTACACCAGTTACACCTTCTTCCAAATCATTTATATCTAGTTTCCATTTTAAATATCGATGTTGTTAGGAAAACAAAGAGATTTTTGTTGGTATGGTAAACATTAGAAATAAGGCATAGTTTTAAGTGGGCTTAATTTAATGTCTCTGTGGAAGGAAAGGTAAACCCTATTATAGAATCATAGAATTACTACAGTGGAGAAGGAGACCATTCAGCCCATCGAGTCTGCGCCAACCACAATCCCACCCAGGCACTATTCCCGTAACACCACTTATTTACCCTATTACTCCCCTGAGACTAAGGGTCAATTTCGCATGGACAATCAACCTAACCCGCACATCTTGGACTATGGGAGGAAACCGGAGCACCTGGAGGAAACCCATGCAGACACGAGGAGAATGTGCAAACTTCACACAGACTGTGACCCGAGGCCAGAATTGAACCTGGGTCTCTGGCACTGTGAGGCAGTAGTGCTAACCACTGTGTGACTGTGCTGCACTAGTTAGATTCATGCTGGACAAAGGTGTTCGTATGTGTGGGAGTTGGTTAAGTTGCAACTGTGGTTCTATTGGAGAGTGCTACGGTGTGAAGATTGCTTAGCAACTGAGGGTCTTGCAAGGTGGAAAAGCTTTTCAGTTTTAGTTTTAACTGGATATATTACAGTTGAAGAAGGACACCAGGGAGTGAACACTTCTCAACTCTGCCAGAAGAAAGATGAGAAAGGACAGGAGCTGCAAAGAGGCAGGCTTCCCAAAGAACCAGTTACAGTACAGATAACCAGGGAATTGGGACAGAAAGAATGTCTTAAGACAACTGAAGTTAAGAGAACAGAGATCAAGGCATTGGGTAGAAGAATTCAAGGAAGAGTAAACAAAGTGTTCTGAGTTAAAGGGACAAGTACATTCACCAAAGTTAAAGTGGAAAAGCCGACTTCAGAAGCAAATCAAAACTTTGATGGCATTTTAATAGGGTCTGGCAATCAAGAGTTAAAGCAGTTATGAACAGTTTGTACAGCAGTCATGACAAAGAAAGGGGGCGATGCAAAAGCTGGATACCGGTTTCACTGTTAAAAGTGGAGCGGAAGCCTTGTGTAAAAGAGTCATTTGGAAAACCTGGACTGGACTTCACAATGCATGCCGCTAATGGGAAGTATTAGTATGAAAGAGGGTTTTCAAGCGTGTTTTTGGGAGTGGACTTTGGAAACTTTCACACGACAATCATCTGAGGAGAAATCCACAAACACTAACTTGAGTTCAGGGCAGAGTGTGTGTATTTGAACACAGCCAATCTGTGTGTTTAAAAGAACTTTGTGTTAATTAGACCATTGTAGTTTAAGATATACTTTGTAATCCATGTTAATCTTAAAATCTGTGTGTATTTGTTAAGCTAAGGCGGAGTAAAGGAGTGTTGTACAATAGTTCAACTTTTCATATTTAATACATTTTTTCTTGTTGTCAAAACTAATTAGGTGTCCTGTGACTCTGTTCCTCCATGTTTTATGCAAAAAAGTAAAATTTACTGCTTTTTGAGCTAGGGTTCTATTTTCGGATCTTCCCGTCCAGTTATGACATCAACAGGGATCATAGCAATGTGAAAAGAAATGTTAAAAGATGTAATATTTTTTATGCAGGAAGTCTGCATCATACACAGGATATGCAATAACATATAGGTGGATCTGTGCGTTACTGGTTGCCACATTATTGGAAGGATGTGATTGCACTGGAGGGGGAGCAGAGGAGATTCACCAGGGTGCTGCCTGGGGTGGAACATTTAAGTTATGAAGAGAGGTTGGGTAGGCTTGGATTGTTTTCATTGGAGCAGAGAAGACTAAGGGGCGACCTGGTTAAGATGTACATGATTATGAGGGGCATGGACAGAGTGGATAAGGAGCAACTGTTCCCCTTAGTTGAAGGGTCAGTCACAGGGGGACATATTTTCAAGGTGAGGGACAGGAGATTTAGGGGGGATGTGAAGAAAAACATTTTTGCCCAGAGGGTGGTGACAGTCTGGAATGCATTGCTTGGGAGGGTGGTAGAGGCGGGTTGCTTCACATCCTTTTAAAAGTATCTGGATGAGCACTTGGCACATTCAGGACTATGGGCCAAGTGCTGGCAGATGGGATTAGGTGGGAGTTTGGGTGTTTCTAATGTGTCGGTGCAGACTCCATGATTACTGCCTCTGTCAAATCTCACATGAGTGTGTTAACTGCCTAACCACTTTTATCTCCAACAGCAACTTCTGTGATCATAGTTCAATAGCTTCAAATATTAATGCAATTAAGCGGAAAATGGAAGATCAAGGTGTCTGGAAAGAATAGGCTCAATATTAATTAGTAATGAGCAGAGATAACAGAACTATACTTATGATTAGTTTTAAGTACTGAATCAATGATCACACTACAGTTCCCAGGAAACACCAGTTTAAGGACAAGATTGTTGGCAAATACTCCATGGGTACAAATTTGGTACAAGTCCTGGTTACAGGAATCATGCTTTTGATTGGCTTGATTACAATAGACTTGAACATGGGATGTCAGTACTTATAAAGTATATGCAGCATAGACACTGGTTATTCAGCTGAATAGTCTGTGCTGGTATTAACACACCACAGTCTGTCCTCCCATTCCATTAACTTCATCTCAGCCCTTCAGCATTGCTTTGCATTCCCTTCTCTCTCTTGCTTTATTTCAAAAGTATTTAAATTGTTTGCTTCAACCGCTCCCTGTGACTTATATGTCCACAGTCTAACCATTTTCTGAGTAAAGAGGTTTCTCCTGAATTCTCTCTTGGATTTATGAGTAACTATATACACTCCTAGTGTTGGGATTCTTTCCAGACACCTTGATCTTCCATTTTCTACTTAATTGCTTTAATATTTGAAGCTATTGAACTATGACCACAGAAGCTACAGTTGGAGATAAAAGTGGTTAGACAGTTAACATACGCGCGTGACATTTGACAGAGGCAGTAACCATGCAGTCTGCACTGACACATTACAAACACCCAAACTCCCACCTAATCCCAAGTGGAAACATTGGGCGGGATTTTATGGCCTCGCTCGTCCCGAAACGGTAAAATCCCGCCCGAGGTCAACGGATCTTCCCATACTCCGCCGCCCGCCCGCTCCGATTCCCGTGGCGGGTGGGGCAGTAAAATTCTCAACAGCTAACTTATCCTCCCCATTCGTAATTCTGAAGACCTTGATTAGGTCACATCATTACTCAAGAAAGAAGTTCCAACGCATTCAACCTTTCCCAATAACTAACAACTCTGAATTCATGTACTAACCTTTGTAAATCATTCTTGCATTTTCTTCAGTGATTCTATGTGTTTTTTATAGTATCGGGGGAAACCAGACCTGCATGCAGTATTTGAAGTGTTATGTGACCAGGGTTCTGTACAAGTTGAGCGTGACTTCAGTACATTTGAATTCTACACACCTGGAAATATATCCCAGTACTTTGTTAGCATTTCAGTTGTGGTAATGTTTTGTTAATCATGCTTTTAAAAAATTTATTCGTGGGACATGCGGGGTAAATGCTTTTAACATTTAAGAAAAACTTGGACGGGTTCATGGATGAGAGGGGTGTGGAGGGATATGGTCCAAGTGCAGGTCAGTGGGACTAGACAAAAAATGGTTTGGCACAGACAAGAAGGGCCAAAAGGCCTGCTTCTGAGCTGTAATTTTCTATGGTTCTATGGGCCAGCATTTATTGCCCATCCCATGTTGCCCGAAGGCAGTTGATAATCAACCACATTGTTGAGGCTCTGGAATCACATGCAGGCCACACAAGGTGTGGACGGCAGATTTCCTTCCCTCAGGCACATTAGTGAACCAGATGAGTTTTCCCTGACAATGGCTTCATGGTGATCATAATTCCAGATTTTTTTTAAAAAAGTTGAATTCTAATTCCACCTTCTGCCGTGGCAGGATTCGAGCCCAGGTCCCCAGATCATTAGCTGAGTTTCTGGATTAACAGTCAAGTGATAATACCATTAGGCCATCACCTGCTGGGTAATGTTTCGCTAATCACACTGCCAAACATTTAAGGATCATTGTGATGCGGAATAATTGGGAGCTTATATTTTCAGACGTTTAGTCAAAGACCTCAAGGCCAATATTTTGCCTGGAGAGTTCAGGTCCCACAAAGTGTGCTGGCAGTGGAACAATGGAAATTTGTCCTTATTTGCTGGTCCTCAGCAGCGTGTTACAGGAGGTTTTTGGAAGTTGTTCAATATCTGTGGCCTGCAACTGTCAATATTTACAGCAGTTTCCAGGGAGCATTTGTCAGGATCATTGGGGCTGTGTCAATATTTACGGAAAGCTTCACTGGAGTATATCCATGCTTGCAGGCAATTGTTGGCGTACGGTGGTTAGCACAGCTGCCTCACAGCGCCATTGACACGGGTTCGATTCCCAGCTTGGGTCACGGTCTGTGTGGAGTTTGCACGTTCTATCCATGTCTGGGTGGGTTTCCTCCGGGTGCTCCGGTTTCCTCCCACAGTCCAAAGATATGCAGGTTAGATGGATTGGCCATGCTGAATTGCCCCTTAGTGTCAGGGAGATTAGCAGGGTAAATATGTGGGTTTATGTGCATTGGACCTGGGTGGGATTGTGGTCAGTGCCGACTCGATGGGCCAAGTGGCCTTCTTCTGCACTGTAGGGATTCTATGATTTACAGGGGCACCCCACATAATTTAATAATGATGTGATGTGTTGACATAAGTCCAGCAATGATGAGGATAGTGGTCCTGCCCAATGGAAATTTAGGAATGAACTGCTTCTGTCAGTCCTGGAGGCCATAGCTGAATTTTATGTGGCTCAGGTAATTGGTTGCCTGAAGATGTGGCTTCTGCCTCTCTGAGGCAAGATGTCCCACTCCAAGAGTTGGCCAGTCAGAGGGCCAGCAGATCTTCAGTTCCAATAGTGCCACGGAGAGCAGTGGCTGCTGCTGGGACTGCAAGAGGCCCTGGTCCAGTGGGGGCGGCAGGAGGCCCATCGCTGGAGGCCTGGAGTTGAGTTCAATGGGCTCACCAGAAACAACTAGATAGGCTCTGGTGAGGGAGGCTAGGTGGTGATCAAGAAGCCAAAGAAACTTACTCAGGGGGCTGATGCGCATTATCACACACGAGGCTTGAGATGCTCAGGAAATAAAGGCTTTTATTTGCTGTTACAACGAAGCTACTAATTATGTACACGATCCCAGACTGAGGGGTCCCAGACAGAGCAGTGACCTTTATACCTCTCCCAGGAGGCGGAGCCCGACTGGGATGTACCATAATAACTATAATACAAGGTTAACAGCCCAACCCTAACCCCAACAGCAACAAGTAGAACAACCCATCCCTAACCCCAACAGCAACATATATACATACTTGTAGTACTGGCCAGACCCTGGCTCAGTACTATATAGTGGGAACCAACGATGGTTCACCACATTCACCCCTCCTTTGAAGACAAAGGCCGGCGGGGTACAAAAAAACAGAATAATTTGTCATCAGTCTATAAGTTCAGACGGTCAGGGGGACCGCACCGTCGATGTGACCTCCTCAACACCGGCGATGACACCGGAGTAGGCACTCGCGGTGGCGTTCTCCCCAAGGCGATGTCCAACGGTTCCTCCACAGTCTCACGGGCTGGTTGACCCCGAGGTGATGATAATCCGTTGAGTTCCGACACGCCCTGAAGTGGCGACCATCCTCTGGACTCAGGCAAGCTGTACACGGGAGTAAAAGGGTTAAGTAATGGTCCCGATGCTGCCCGCGCCGTGTCCGGAGGGGAAACAATAGTTGGGGGGTTTCTAACAGGGGGTATGGGAGCGACAGGGGTTTCTACGTCCCCTGCTGGCGCCAGGTCTCGGATCGAGACCGTGTCCTCTCGCCCGTCAGGGTATGCCACATAGGCATACTGAGGGTTGGCGTGGTGGAGATGGACCTGTTCGACCAACGGGTCGGACTTGCGGGCCCTTACATGTCGCCGCAGGAGGACAGGACCTGAGTACGTCAACCAAGACGGTAATGAGATCCCAGAGGAAGACTTCCGAGGGAATGAAAACAGCCTCTCATGGGGAGTAGTGTTGGTTGTCATACACAGGAGTGAGCGTATGGAATGGAGCGCATCAGGGCGCACCTCTTGCCAACGGGAGACTGGAAGGCTTTTTGACTTCAACGCCAGTAAGACAGCCTTCCAGACTGTAGCATTCTCACGTTCCACCTGTCCGTTACCCCTAGGGTTGTAGCTCGTGGTTCTACTAGAGGCAATCCCGTATGAGAGCAGGTATTGCCGCAAGTCATCGCTCATGAACGATGAGCCCCTGTCGCTGTGAATGTAGCTGGGGTACCCGAACAGGGTGAAAAGATGCCTTGATAACCGTGGCAGCGGATGTATCAGAGCAGGGAATAACAAAAGGGAATCTCGAGTACTCATCAATGATGTTGAGGAAGTACACATTCCGATCTGTTGAGGGAAGGGGGCCCTTAAAGTCGACACTCAGTCTTTCGAAGGGACGAGTGGCCTTGACTAATTGTGCCCGGTCAGGTCGGTAAAAGTGCGGTTTGCATTCCGCGCATACCCGACAGCTTCTTGTTATGGACCTGACATCCTCCACCGAGTAGGGCAGATTGCGGGCTTTTACAAAGTGGTTCGCGAGGTATACGGTGTCGCTTACCCTCGCATGGATGACCTGGAGTCTGTCATCGTCTGTGGTGACCGCTGCGGAGGCTGCCAGGTAGTCCTCAAAACATTTCAACCAGTGGTCGAAGGTGTTAGAGGCGCCCGCCGCATGTGGATCCAGTGTAAGACGTTCAGGTTTCAACATCTGCTCCATACTCTCTGTATCGTTTTTTTTTTACGACGAGAGTTTACTTAACAGCAAATAAAATTGATGCGCGTTATCACACACGAGGCTTGAGATGCTCAGGAAATAAAGGCTTTTATTTGCTGTTACAACGAAGCTACTAATTATATACACGATCCCAGACTGAGGGGTCCCAGACAGAGCAGTGACCTTTATACCTCTCCCAGGAGGCGGAGCCTGACTGGGATGTACCATAATAACTATAATACAAGGTGTAACAGCCCAACCCTAACCCCAACAGCAACAAGTAGAACAACCCATCCCTAACCCCAACAGCAACATATATACATACTTGTAGTACTGGCCAGACCCTGGCTCAGTACTATCTAGTGGGAACCAACGATGGTTCACCACAGGAGCATTCTTGTTAATAGAGTGACCGTCCATGGGGCACAGGGTTCCTTGAATAGGAGGGACGCTACCATTCCCCCAAGCTCACAGTCAGGCTGCCCCAGAGTAAACCTGGCAGAGGCAGCAGGCAGCCACATGGCACCTGCCCCCAGCCCTGCATTACAAGTGTATTTTACGCTCTCCCAGCTGCCAACCCACTCCCAGGGGTGGTCGCAAATCCCAGCCCATGTTGCTACAATTAGCTGAGCAATATTGGTGCTGTGGTGAAATACTGTGACCCAATTCTTCTGTGAATGAATGGCATATGTAAATTAGGACTACTTTGTATCTGTCTTATCCCATCCTTTAACAGCATCAGGCTGTTCACTCCAAATTTTGTAAAGATGAAGATTTAATTGATTTGATTTGATTTGATTTATTATTGTCACATGTATTAGCATACTGTGTAAAGTATTGTTTCTTGCAACCAAACTTATAGTCTGATGGAATCCGTAGTTTCAAAGTTTGTATTTTTTGCGACCGGTCCTAATTGAAAGGGGAAGCCAAAAAGGAAAACTGAGAGAGAAAACTGACTCTCCCAGGTTATAAGGAAACTAAAACTGAAACTGTGATTGGAAACCAAAACTTCTCAGGAGCTGGTTGCAACCATGTGAAAGGACACAGAGACATTAGAGCTCATCCCTACAGTGCAGAAAGAGACCATTCAGCCCATCAAGTTTGCACTGACTTTCTGACAGAGCATCCCAGGCCCTATTCCTGTAACTCCATACATTTACCACCCCCCATTCCCCCCCCCCCCCTCCCCCCCCCCCACTCCCCCTAATCTACACATCTTGGGACACTAAGGGGCAATTTAGCTTGGCCAATCCACCTAACCCTCGCTCAGATGATTATGATGCCAATGGTGCAGTGCAGATGGGCTGAAGAATATGACAGCAAGATCCAGCAGCTGAGTGTCGGCAAATATAGAGTTGCTGCATCTGTTCTTGTCACTTGAAGACAACAGAGATAACACTGGTGATCTACAATGCCATCTAGGCCAAGACAAGCAGATTTAAAGAAGAAATTTAAAATTTGGGAATAGGTTAAGATCGTTTTGGTCCCAAAAGCTCTAATCATTCGCTTTACCAGATCAAATTGCACAGGGGTGATCACCAGCCATCCTGAGGGAATCTTTGAAGAGTAATTAGGAATGGGCAATAAATGCTGGCCCAGCTGGTGATGTCCACATCCCAGGAACGAATGGAAAATAAAAACTGCCAACCTCTTGCTACTGTTTCTGGGTCAAGGATAGAATGTGGGACACCAGGCAGGAGTCTGTCATCAAGTCTAGCCACAAATGTGGATTTTAACAGCAGATGGGCTGTGACAGGAGAAAAGTCAGGTGTTGATACTGAGGTGGAAATAGGTGTTCCCACTGGTATTGCAAATATTTGGTTGAATCTCATCTCTGGGTCAAATATAACACCAATCTTATAAGAAGACTGGTTTCATCTCAGACTGTTGCTGGGGAGAGGGATGGAGTAGGTAGCTAGGGAACAGAGTTTGGCTGAAAACAATGGAGTCAACATTTCCAATATTTAATTGGCAGATATTTCTGCCCATTCAATGCGGGATGTTGGAAAAACAATCTGATAACTGGGGGAGTCAGGAGAGCTGGTGGTGAGGTAAAGCTGGGCGTCTTCAGTGTGCATGTGCATTTTTGGACTGTAAAGGAATCGAGAGATAGGGCAGGAAAGTAAAGCTGAGGCAGAAGATCAGTCATGATCTGATTGAATGGCAGAGACTTATTGAAGGGTGTATGGCTTAATCCTACTCTCACGCTAATTTGTAACGGAATGAACGCTTGATAATCTAAAATGGTCCAACCGTGAGTTTCGACAGAATGTTAGCACTTTGAGGTCAGCATTGGTGGATTTGTGAGAGTTTGACAAGGGTGAAACTCGCTGGACATGACTTCAAATTATCATCTACCTGTCACACCGGCCGACGCTTAAATAAAGTAAGACTTTTACAAATTATTTTTTCAATGTTCAGCACAGTCTACTAAACATACCTTTTTGCCCATCTCTATGGAAACAATATGCTCTCTCCCTTTGCCTATTGAGTGGACCTTCTCCAGAGTCTGATGATAGCTCAGAGCACTTCAGAGAAAGCAACAAGCCTCCAACACCACTCCCAGTAACTGCTCAGGCCCAATTAGTTCCGCTAGTCAATTAGGAGTAAGTGCTTACAGAGGGGAAAGTATAAAGTCAACAGGGCATCTTCCTACAGATATAAGGAGCTGAGAGTCCATAATGGAATAATTGGATGAAAGCTGCAGATGTCCAGCCATTAATGAGTCTAGTAATCTCCATTGGGTTGTAGTCTGATTTGATTGCTAAAGACTGCTTGCAGTGGAGTCATGCCATCATGTTATAGTTTGCTGGAAGCTCTAATTTTTGCTATCCCCCAGCCTTACTTCAGAGCAATTATGTCTCCAATGCAAAATCAGAAGAGTAAAGGGTTTCTTTCATCAACAATTTTCTCAGAGGTAAAGAGGCTTCCGATCTCATTTACAAACTATTTTGGATGTGGAAACATCACAGAAATAACAGGCAGGAAAAGGCCAGGGCTGGAATACTCCGGCCATTCACCCTGGCAGGATTCTCCAGTCCTGCCGGCAGCGGACCCCCACCCATGGGTTTCTGCCGGCATGGGGTGACGTCAATGGGAATTCCTGTTGACAGCGGTGGGACCAGAGTATCTCACCGCTAGCACAGCGAGCCATCTCCCGCCGGCAGGAAACACGTGGCAGGGAGGCCGGAGAATCTCGCCCCCAACTTTTCCATCAAGCCTACCCCACACTAGAGCACCATGGCTAGATACTTGCTACCAACCATGATGTCTTCACGGCCAGATAATCTCCAAGGGAGAGACAAGAAATTAGGAGAAAAACCCTAGTAAAGCAAATACTTTGGAAGATTCCTCTTTAATTCCCTCTGGCGATCAAAATCAATCCAGGAGAGCACATGACCTAGTGTGATCTATAAAGACATTTATATTCTGCATGGTGTCAGGAACAGTGCAACGTCCTCTGAAAGAGTAATCAGCCATCACACCAGCTGCTAACACATTTCAGAGGCTCACACCTCACTGGCAAAAAGAGAATCTCTCGACATCCCGTCAAGTTCTGCTCCTCTAAAGTTTAATCTCACCTCCCTGACCTCTCCATCGATGGACACCTTAAATGAGGTTGCTGTGGCAGTGTTGTGTGGTGTCGTGGTCATTGTTCTCCTGAAGGTTGGGTAGTTTGCACCACGCCACCCTCTGCAAGATGTGCCAGATCATCGACACGGATGCCAAAATCTCGTGTGAGAACACCATCCACCAGGTACACGGTACATACTTTTGCAACTCGGCCAATGTTGTCTACCTGACACGCTGCAGGAAAGGATGTCCCGAGGCATGGTACATTGGGGAGACCATGCAGACGCTACGATAACGGATGAATGAACACCGCTCGACAATCACCAGGCAGGAGTGTTCTCTTCCTGTTGAGGAACACTTCAGCGGACAAAGGCATTCAACCTCAGATCTTCGGGTAAGCATTCTCCAAGGCGGCCTTCATGATACATGACAACGCAGAATCGCTGAGCAGAAACTGATAGCCAAGTTCCACACACATGAGGATGGCCTCAACCGGGATCTTGGGTTCA
The DNA here is from genome assembly GCF_964213995.1 of Mustelus asterias. Classification (NCBI taxonomy): domain Eukaryota; kingdom Metazoa; phylum Chordata; class Chondrichthyes; order Carcharhiniformes; family Triakidae; genus Mustelus; species Mustelus asterias. Next base: position 114,691,373 of record NC_135809.1, on the reverse strand, counting down.
TGTCACACTATCTGTAACCCCTACAACTTGCCTGGGCTTGCAAAATCTCACTAACTGTCCTGACTGGAGACAATACGCATGTTGCGGGCATTGGAAGTTGTGTTTGGATGTGGCACAGTGGTTAGCACTGCTGCCTCACAGCACCAGGGACCCGGGTTCGATTCCCGGCTTGGGTCACTGTCTATGTGCAGTTTGCACGTTCTCCCCGTGTCTGCGTGGGTTTCCTCTGGGTGCTCCGATTTCCTCCCACAGTCCGAAGATGTGCAGGTTAGGTGGATTGGCCATGCAAAATTGCCCCTTCGTGTCAGGGGGACTAGTTATGGTAAATGCATGGGGTTATGGGATGGGGCTTGAATGGGATTGTGGTCGGTGCAGACTCGATGGGCCAAATGGCCTCCTTCTGCGCTGTAAAATCTTATGATTCATAACCACGGTGAGCATCGGACAGCTTCAACATTATTTTCAATGCAAAATCAGGGTCATTGGCCCAGATCTTCCAGTTAGCATCAATGTTACGCACATCGATGCTGCCCGCAAAGATTGTTGTGACATGACCCTTTTTGCAATTTCTTTTTCAGCTGAAACTTCCGATCCTGGATGAAGAATCAACGGTCACTGCTGAGATCCATGGGGAAGACTGTTAGTTCAAGAAAAAATGGATGAAGAGAGGCACCCTCCCTCCACCCCCTTCTTCACGACATTAGCTGTCATATTTGGGCAAGATGTCAATCTTTCAGTGTGGTAGTCAGTGGGTGAATGACTGGGTGATTGGGTGTGTGAATGGCTGATTGCATGAATCAATGAGTGGGTTTATGGTTGATTGAGTAAGTTGGTGACTTGGGTGAGTAGGTGAGTGGATGGGTGAGTGGGTAGGTGAGTGGGTAGGTGAGTGAGTGGGTGTTTAGATGGGTCTGTGTGTGTGTGTGCATGAGTAGAGGTGTGTGAGGAGGCTTGAATGAGTGGAATGGGGAGAGTTGGGTCAGATTGGTGGGGAGGATGGTGTAATTTGTTTTATTCATTCGTGGGACACGGGCGTCGCTGGCTGGCCAGCATTTATTGTCCATCCCTAGTTGCCCTTGAGAAGGTAGTGGTGAGCCGCCTTTTTGAAACGTTGCAATCCAGGTGCTGTGGGTTGACCCACAATGCTGTTATGGAGGGAATTCCAGGATTTTGACCCAGCTACTGCGAAGGAACGGCGATATATTATCAAGTCAGGATGGTGAGTGGCTTGGAGGGAGGAACTTGCAGGTGGTGGTGTTCCCATGTATCTGCTGCCCTTGTCATTCTAGATGGAAGTGGCAATGCACTTATCGAGTTCTGGGGTAGTCGGATTGTGAGGGCAGTTGAGTTAGGGTGGGAGTATGATGGGGGCAGGGGGCGGGGAGGTTGATTGTGGTGCTGAGTTCAGTTATGCTGGCTAATCACTGAGTTACACTGGATATTAATCAGCATAGTCTTTTCTATGGTTAGTTGGGCCCTCTACCTGGCCCAACAAGCTGTGGAGAGGCAGAGCGAGTCTATCTGAAGTGGTATTAGCAAACCGGGAGTCAGACTAAGTGTAGCCTTCAGGTGTTCAAGTGTAGCAGTGTTAGAAGACGTGAGGTAGTTGAAGCTGGGCATATTGATGCGGTCTGCTCACCCCTACCCCCTTCCCCCCTCATAATAAATTCTCACATTCAGTCCTCATTTGTATATCTTCATTATCAATTCTTACTCCCACAATAGTACAGGGCAGATCTCATTCCAAATGTGGACACAGGAAAAGGTCAACATATTACAAATCAATAATCTGTAAACCTGTTTTGTCAGTTCTTATCAAAACTGAAGGCCAACATTTCTCATTCCTTAAATTACTAAATTCCTTTACGTTTTTGCCCTCCAAGGACCAGTTTTCTGTGAAAGTATTTGTGTTGGTTGCCATAGCTACGGTGGAAAGCTAAAGGTTAAAGCTAAATCACATTCAGGCATTTGTAACAAGCTTTTAAATCTTTATTCAGTGGAACATTGACTCAGGGCTGGGTTTTTAATGTGCAGCGGGGGCATGCACAGAAGCAGGCGGGCAGGGGATTTAACATTGCGAGCTGGAGTGCCAGTCCCCTATCTCCAGCTCGGTCCTTGTTCCCAGAGATGGGGTGTGGTTCAGTGCCCCCGACCTGACTAACCTCCCTGACCTGACTGCCAACTCAATCCAACTGCTTACTCACTCATTCACTCACTCACTCACTCACCCATCCACTCACTCACTCACTCACCCACTCACATAAGAACATAAGAAATAGGAGCAGGAGTAGGCCATCTAGCCCCTCGAGCCTGCCCCGCCATTCAATAAGATCATGGCTGATCTGAAGTGGATCAGTTCCACTTACCCGCCTGATCTCCATAACCCCTAATTCCCTTACTGATCAGGAATCCATCTATCCGTGATTTAAACATATTTAACGAGGTAGCCTCCACCACTTCAGTGGGCAGAGAATTCCAGAGATTCACCACCCTCTGAGAGAAGAAGTTCCTCCTCAACTCTGTCCTAAACCGACCCCCCTTTATTTTGAGGCTGTGCCCTCTAGTTCTAGTTTCCTTTCTAAGTGGAAAGAATCTCTCCATCTCTACCCTATCCAGCCCCTTCATTATCTTATAGGTCTCTATAAGATCCCCCCTCAGCCTTCTAAATTCCAACGAATACAAACACAATCTGCTCAGTCTCTCCTCATAATCAACACCCCTCATCTCTGGTATCAACCTGGTGAACCTTCTCTGCACTCCCTCCAAGGCCAATATATCCTTCCGCAAATAAGGGGACCAATACTGCACACAGTATTCCAGCTGCGGCCTCACCAATGCCCTGTACAGATGCAGCAAGACATCTCTGCTTTTATATTCTATCCCCCTTGCGATATAGGCCAACATCCCATTTGCCTTCTTGATCACCTGTTGCACCTGCAGACTGGGTTTTTGCGTCTCATGCACAAGGACCCCCAGGTCCCTCTGCACAGCAGCATGTTGTAATTTCTTTCCATTTAGATAATAATCCAATTTGCTATTATTTCTTCCAAAGTGAATAACCTCGCATTTGTTAACGTTATACTCCATCTGCCAGATCCTCGCCCACTCACTCAGCCTGTCCAAATCTCTCTGCAGACCTTCTACGCCCTCCACACAATTCACTTTTCCACTTACTCACTCACCCATCTGTGGTGAACCATAGATGGTTACCACTATGGGTACTGAACCATAGATGGTTATCACTATGGGTACTTGTACATATGTTACTCTTGTTACTGTTGGGGTTAGGGTTGGAGTGTTCCACCTGTTGGTATTGTTCTGTGGTACACTCCGGTTGGCTCCGCCTTCCTGTAGGAGTATAAAGGTCACTGCACTTCCTAGTGACCCTTTAGTCTGGGATTGTATTGTTAAGCAATATGCTCCATTCTTATTGCTAATAAAAGCCTTTACTTCCCGGGTACGATCCAGCCTCCCGAGTGAATTAACCGCGCATCACCATCCATTTACTCATTCACTCACTCACTCACTCACTCACTCACTCACTCACTCACTCACCCATCCACTCACTTACCCATGTGCTCACGTATCCACTCACTCACTCACTCAGTCACCCATCTGCTCACTCACTCACTCACCCATCCATACGCTCACTCATTCGCCCACTGATTCACCCATCCACTTACTCACCCACACTCACTGATCCATCCACTCACTCACTCACTCACTCACTCACTCACTCACTCACTCACATTCACACTTCTTTATTAAGACTTGAGACTTTTAAGAACTGATCTGGTTGGACCACAGAGGAGTGTAAGTTGTTCTTCAGTTTGTTGGAGGCTTGATCAAATGTCATTTCGAGTGTGACACTCAGCCCTTGGCAACCACAGGCCAACAAAGCTGCGGCGGTCCAGGGGAAGTGTGTTTGGGGGATGGTTGTGTGTGTGTGTTTGGGGGGGGGGGGGGGTGCACGGTGCACAGCACAGATTCACTAGCATACTGGGGTTTAAACAGATAAATTATGAGGTCAGGCTTCATAACCTCGCTTTGTATTCTCTTGAGTTTATATGGTTGAGGGGTAACCGAATTGAGATGTTTAAAATGTTAGAGGGATATGCTCAGGCAGAAGTGGGTAAACTATTTCCTCTGGTGGGGGTTGTTCTGAACAAGGCAGCATAAAGATAGAATGAATAACACGCCACTCAGAAATGAAATCTGGGAGCAATTGTACACCAAGGGCAGCGGAAAGCTGGAATTCTACCTCCTCATAATGCTATGGAAGTTGAGGAAGAATTGATCGAATTTTCTTGGGAAAGGTCATCAAGGAATGGAAAGCAGCAGTAAATGGAGTTGAGCTACAGATCAGCCATATTTTAATTGAGCGGCAGAAGAGGCTGGATGGATGAATGGCCTTTCTCTGTCCTTATGCTGTCACTTTTGGGTTGCCGTGCAACACCAACAGGACAGTGTGACTCTGAAAGTGCCATTACAGGAGGCTCCTTTGGAAGAACATCTGAAATTTCTTCGCCCTGAGACCACAATGTAATCATTGAGAGCTGTCCACAGGGATTTTACTCACCGAGAACAGCAGGTGATTTTACTCTATTTATAAGTGAATAAGAAATAGGAGCAGGAGGAGGCCATTTGGCCCCTCAAATCTGCTCCGCCACTCATTAAGATCTTGATTGATCTGATGTGATTTACAAGGATGTTACCGGAACTAGAAGGTTTGAATTATATGGAGAGAGCAGGATAGGCTGGGACTTTTTTCCTTGGAGTGTAGGAGGATGAGGGGTGACCTTACAGAGGTTTATAAAATCATGAGAGGCATAGATAAAGTGAATAGCCAAGGTCTTTTCCCCAGGGTAGGGGAGTCTAGAGGGCATAGGTTTAAATAAGAGGAGAAAGATTTAGAAGGGACCTGAGGGGCAAATTTTTCACAGGGAGGGTGGTGCGTATATGGAATGAGCTGCCAGAGGAGGTGGTAGAGGCGGGCACAATTACAACATTTAAAATACATTTGGGCAGGTACATGGGTGGGAAAGGTTTAGAGGGATATGGGCCAAACGCAGGCAAATGGGACTAGTTCAGTTTAGGAAACCTGGTCGGCATGGACAAGTTGGGCCGAAGGGCCTGTTTCCATGCTGTATATCTCTATGACTCTATGTGGCCCTAACTCCACTTCCCTGCCTGCTCCCCCACTTAAACCTTGACTTTGTTGTCAATGAAAAATCTTTCTCACTCCACCTTGAGTGTTTTCAATGACCCAGCCTTGGCTGCTCGCTGGAGGAGGTAATTCCAACATTATCAACCCTCTGAGAGAAGAAATTCTTCCTCGTCTTCATCTTAAACCAGGCCACTTACTTTGAAACTGCGCCACTAGTTCTAGAATCCCCCATGAGGAGGATTGTAAAGTATAAACTGCCTCAAATCTTTCGACTCTCTCAATGGTGATGCTGCCAAGGACTTTTGACACTGTATGAAAGGCAAATGGTATGTTAGCTTTTGTTGCAAAAGGATTAGAGTGTAAGATTAATGAAATCTCACTTCAGTTGTTTAGGGTATTGGTAAGGTTGTACCTGGAGTATTGTGTGTAGTTTTAGTCTCACCTAAGAAATGACATATTTTCCCTTCGAGAGAGTGTTGCAAATGTTCAGCAGAGTAGTTTCTGGGAAGGAAGAATTGTTTTATGAGGAGAGATTGAGTAGACTAGTCCTATATTCCCTAGAGTTTCAATGAGAGATGATCTCATTGAACCAGATAAAATTCTTAAACGTCTTAACAGGGCTGAGGAAACTAAAACATGGGGCAGGAGTCTCAGAATAAGGGATTGGCTCCATAGAACTCTCAATCAAGAGAAATGTCTTCATTCCAAAAGTTGTGATTCATTCAGCGTTCACTTCCCCAGAAAGCTGTGGACACTCCATTCTTGTGTATTTTCATGACAGTGGTTAGTAGATTGTTGGGCACTCAGGGAATTAAGGGATTTGAGGATAGTCCAGGAAGGTGGAATTGAGGTCGAAGATCAGCCACGATGTTGTTGAATAGCAGAGCAGGCTTGAAGGGCCGAATGGCCTGCTCCAGCTATTTCTTCCATTTTTAAGTAAAGAGGGGATTGTGGATGGTGTTGGTTCAATCACACTCTCCTGACCAGCTTTATTCATGGGTTTCAGCAGTTAGAGGGTGTAAAGTTCACTCCCAAACAGGAATCTCCATCGCAATTGGAAATCAAATGGTGGGTGTGCTTTGTTAACGATCTGAGTTTGGTATCACCTCTGCCACATTGAGGTTACCCTGCTCCCCCACCTCCAGTCCAGCACCAACTCTGCAACCCAGAGCTACAACCAACTTATCAGCCTGAGGAAATCTTGATGTTTTGTTCTGAAGAGCAGCTTGTTTAAAGAACATGATACTGTTGCTGTGGGGCGGCACGGTGGCACAGTGGTTAGCACTGCTGCCTCACAGCGCAAGGACCTCGGTTCAATTCCCGGCTTGGGTCACTGTCTGTGTGGAGTCTGCACATTCTCCCTTTGTCTGTGTGAGTTTCCTCCAGGTGCTCCGGTTTCCTCCCATAGTCTGAAAGACGTGCTGGTTAAGTGCGCTGGCCATTCTAAATTCTCCCTCAGTGTATCCGAACAGGTAGTCATGATGTGGAGATGCCGGCGTTGGACTTGGGTAAGCACAGTAAGAAGTCTCACAACACCAGGTTAAAGTCCAACAGGTTTATTTGGTAGCAAATACCATAAGCTTTCGGAGCAGAGCTCCTTCGTCAGATGGAGTGGATATCTGTTCTCAAACAGGGCACAGACACAGAAATCAAATTACAGAATACTGATTAGAATGCAAATCTCTACAGCCAGCCAGGTCTTAAATGTACAGACAATGTGGGTGGAGGGAGCATTCAACACAGGTTAAAGAGATGTGTATTGTCTCCAGACAGAACAGCTTGTGAAATTCTGCAAGTCCAGGAGGCAAGCTGTGGGGGTTACTGATAATGTGACATAAATCCAACATTCCGGTTTAGGCCGTCCTCATGTGTGCGGAACTTGGCTATCAGTTTCTGCTCAGCGACTCTGCGCTGTCGTGTGTCGTGAAGGCCGCCTTGGAGAACACTTACCTGAAGATCCAAGGCTGAATGCCCGTGACTGCTGAAGTGCTCCCCCACAGGAAGAGAACAGTCTTGCCTGGTGATTGTCGAGCGGTGTTCATTCATCCGTTGTCGTAGCAGTTCCGACGCGCCACAGCGAAAAACCGCACCGACCTCCTCAGAAGACAAACACGGGACACGGTGGACAGAGTACCCTTCGTCGTCCAGTACTTCCCCGGAACGGAGAAGCTACGGCATCTCCTCCGGAGCCTTCAACATGTCATTGATGAAGACGAACATCTCGCCAAGGCCATCCCCACACCCCCACTTCTTGCCTTCAAACAACCACGCAACCTCAAACAGACCATTGTCCGCAGCAAACTACCCAGCCTTCAGGAGAACAGTGACCACGACACCACACAACCCTGCCACAGCAACCTCTGCAAGACGTGCCGGATCATCGACACGGATGCCATCATCTCACGTGAGAACACCATCTACCAGGTACACGGTACCTACTCTTGCAACTCGGCCAACGTTGTCTACCTGATACGCTGCAAGAAAGGATGTCCCGAGGCATGGTACATTGGGGAAACCATGCAGTTGCTACGACAACGGATGAATGAACACCGCTCGACAATCACCAGGCAAGACTGTTCTCTTCCTGTGGGGGAGCACTTCAGCAGTCACGGGCATTCAGCCTTGGATCTTCAGGTAAGCGTTCTCCAAGGCGGCCTTCACGACACACGACAGCGCAGAGTCGCTGAGCAGAAACTGATAGCCAAGTTCCGCACACATGAGGACGGCCTAAACCGGGATGTTGGATTTATGTCACATTATCAGTAACCCCCACAGCTTGCCTCCTGGACTTGCAGAATTTCACAAGCTGTTCTGTCTGGAGACAATACACATCTCTTTAACCTGTGTTGAATGCTCCCTCCACCCACATTGTCTGTACATTTAAGACCTGGCTGGCTGTAGAGATTTGCATTCTAATCAGTATTCTGTAATTTGATTTCTGTGTTTGTGCCCTATTTGAGAACAGATATCCACTCCATCTGACGAAGGAGCTCTGCTCCGAAAGCTTATGGTATTTGCTACCAAATAAACCTGTTGGACTTTAACCTGGTGTTGTGAGACTTCTTACTGTCTGAACAGGTGCCAGAGTGTAGCAATTTGGGGATTTTCACAGTAATTTCATTGCAGTGTTAATGTAACCTACTTGTGACACTAATAAAGAAACTTTAAGTGTGAGAGCAATCATCCCTGAACACAGGCTAGGATCACTGTGTGGAACACCTTCATTCAGTTGCATGAATCACCCTGTGCTTTTGGTCGCCAGTCATTTAAATCCTCTGTCCCACTCTACACTCTGACCTTTCTGTCCTCAGTCTCCTAGGCTGTTCCAATGGAGTTGAATGGTAGATTGAGCAGCAGCACCACATGTTTGATAAGGCTGTTTACAACCTCCTGGACTCAATGGGCAGAATTCTCCCAAAAATATTCTAGGCGTCGAATTCGCTTGAAAACTGGAGTAATTCACGCTGGCTTTTTCAGTAGGAGTTCAGAGAAGAATCTCCCACATTCTGTGCACTGCAGAGGCCACCAGTGTGAATATCATTAGATTTCAGGGGCAGAGTCTATCCCCACTGGAGAGGCTGAAATCAGCGCCCTGAGTGGGCCACTGCGCATGCGGCGATCTGTCAGTGCTGAGATCAGCGCATGCACAGTGGCCCCACACTGATGGCCTCCCAATTGCTGGCCAGCTCAATCGCTGGCCAGCCCCACGACTCCTGCAACGCCAGCTCTCTGCCCCACCCCCCATGGCCTGATCGCTGGCCCCCCTGACCATTCTCGGGCCCAGCCCTGACCCTCCTCCCTCCCAATCTGCCACGATCTCCAGCCCCTCCCCACCGATAACCACCCCGCAGCCCCGTCATCCACCCCGCAGTGCCGACCCCACCCCAGCAGGCTGACCGCCCCCTGCCAGTTGAACCCCCACCTCCCCAGCTCACCCGGATCGCTGGCCACTCTGCTTCCCCCACCGATCCCTATGCAGAGTGGAAGCAGGACCCCCCCACCCCTTAGGCCCCATCCCAATCAGGTCCCCCAGGCCCTGCCTCTATATTCCCCGGCCGTCTTGAAATTGCCCCATGCCCGATGGGTGGTGCCAAAGTGCCCCCTGGGCATTGGCACTTTGCCCCTTGGGGGGGGCGGTCAGGCTGCTGGAGAGGTCAGGCTGTGGGGCGGTGGGGGGGAGGAAAGGTTGGTCAGGGCTGCTGGTGGGGTTGGGTGGATTGGGAGGTCGGGGCTGCAGATGGGGGACATTGAGGTGGGCGGGGCGGGGCTTGGTCAAGGCTGGTCCAGGTTTATTCGGGGGGGGGGGGGGGCAGAGGGCCAGAGATGTGGGGGTCATGGGACTGGCCAGCAATTGAGCTGGCCAATAACTGGGAGGCCAGCAGTGTAGGGCCACAGTGCGTGCGCCAATCTCGGCGCTGACAGATCGGCACACGCGCAGTTGCCCACTCAGCACTATGTCGCCGGCCTCTCCAGCGAGAATAGGCCTCGCCTCCGATTCTCACTGAGGTTCTCTGCAGTGCGCAGTGTGTGAGAGATTCATTATGAAACTTCATCTGAAAAAACCAACATGATTTACTCCAGTTTTTACACAATAATTTTCTGGGGGAGAATTGCCCCCCCCCCCCCCCCCCCACCCCCGACATCTAATGGTGGACATTTTGCTTTGAGTTTTGCAAGCACGGGCTGGTTGAATACCATCTGCCCATCATGGACAACCAAAGGAACATGCAGAGTACAGAGCAGATGTGGAATTAATTGGATGGCTCTTTCAAAAGAGCTAGCATGGACATGATGAGCTAAATGGCCTCATGCTGTGCTGTACGATTCAATGATTCAACGTGGGATTATAATACACGGATCAAAGACTTTAGAAAGAATCTAAACGAAACCTTCCTTCGCCTCCAGAGTGTTTTACTACTCACCATTGCTAACCAGGAATTGGCCCACAACTTCCTGGCTCCCAGCGTCAGATTTGTGGGGGACTGGGGGGACCTTAAAAATGCACTGGAGAATCCCACTTGGTAGTTCCAGGAAAGGACTTATGCAGCAATTGTCCAGAAAGACTAACTTCCCCTGAACAATTGTTTTGCACTGGGAACCATCCGACAAAGTGATTAATATCGCTAACTTTGGATGGCTCTGCCGGTGTTAGACTAATAATTACTTTGAAAGAGTTAGAGGAAATAAAACCACTTCTAACTTCAGCGTAACTATTTTAAACAGCCAGACCGAGCCCTGCAGGGATCACCCATACACTCTGGACCCTTACATCTGACTGATCACCAACCCTCCACATCCCTCACCCCAGGATATTCCCAAATCCGCCCCGACCCCTCAGCACCCCCCCCACATAGGATACCACTCAATTCCCCACTCCCAACCAACACCGCCCCCCCCCCCCCCCCCCCCCCCCCCACTCCCCCTCCCTTGCAGGCATCTCTCCACCCACCTCTTGGGTCCCTGCCAGCAGCCACCCAAATCCCACCCACTTACTTTGAACTCTTACCCACAACCTGACCTGTCGATGATTTGAACTGAACATTAGCTGTATTTGATTATCATGTGAGGGATGCACCATTTTTCTCCGTCAGTGAAACAAATTGTCCTCAACACTGCATCAATCAACATAAGACCAGACTGTCTGGAAGAAACAGCGCCGAGGCAAATGATAAATGCCACTTCTCTGATATACATGTGGTCAGGTTGAAGGCGAATAAGAAATGTGCGGCTGTGGAAGCTACAGCAGCGATTGTCAATAAACTAATGCCATTAAAGGGAATTAGAGATCATCACACACAGGAAAACAATGTTGAAATTAGGCCAATATAATTGATAGAGTAAGAAGGCTTAAGGACTTGCTTTTTAATGGTCGAACACCTTCAAGGTAATTGAGTCAGATTCAAGTAATGGAGATGCCTGTTTATGAACATAAGATAGTAATGCACAGTTTATGTGTTTGTGCTCTCTTCCATTCAATCATTCTTGAGAGGAAGAATGTACTTTGCTTAAAAGAAAATCCATGTAATGAAAAAAAACCTCACAAATAATGAAATGGTCATAATTAAGTCATAGCAGCTCATTGGGCAATCACGTTCCATGTCCGATGGGGAATATTAGCATAGTTCCACATCAGGGCAAGTAGCAATGAAACACATCGCTGCACCGCCCCTCCCCCCCCCACCACCTCTCCCACCTCTGGTGTGTTCTGAGGTGGGGGTAGGGTGTACAAAATTTCAGGGATGGGATTTCCTCTGGCATCACGCACGCCTGCTCCAACCCAATTTCACGATGGTGGTAGGGAGGGCAGCATGGCGTTGATGGGAAGTCCACCCATTCCCTTATTAAGGCCCTTGAGTGGCCACTCAAGGAGCTTTTCCTGCCCAGTCTTAATTTTTAGTCTGGCGGGCACCGTTTGGACCAGAGTGCCAAATCGAAAAAGTAAACAATCTCAATCTCTTTCTTACTGTTCAAGAACAGGTAGTGCAATGTTCCAGAGCATTAAATTAATCAATGAGTTGTCAGGAAGAGAGTCCAGATCAACTTGTACAATTCAGTAACATGTCTCAGTGTACAATGGCAGGACTGCAGAAGCTAAAGAGGAAGAATGAAGCCACCAGTGCCTGCTGCATTTGTTAGAACTGTACAAAGTGCAGTTCACTTCCTCAGTCCTATCTTACATCTTTACATTTCCCAAGGTGAAACAGAGTTCAGTACCCTCTCATAACTTTGTTCCACATTTGAACTAGCTCTCCTCGTATGAGGAGAGACTAATTCAGTTAGGATTGTATTCATTGGAGTCTTGAAGAGTGAGAGGAGATCTCAAAAACTTATAAAATTCTAACAGGTTTAGACAGGGTTAATTCAGAAAGAATGTTCCTGATGGTGGGGGAACTAGGGATCAGATTTTGGGGATAAGGGGAAAACCTTTTAGGATGGAGGTGAAGAGAAATTTCTTCACCCAGAGGGCGGTGAATGTGTGGAATTCACAACCACAGGAAGTAGTTGAGGCCAAAATGTTGTGTGATGACAAGAAGGAATTAGATATAGCTCTTGGGGTTGGGGGGGTGAAAGGGATCAAGGGATGTTGGGGGGAGGCGGGATCAGAATATTGAATTCAATGATCAGCCATGATCAAACTGAATTGTAGAATAGATTCGAAGGGCCGAATGGCCTATTCCTGCTTCCAATATCTATGTTTCTATGTTTCTATTTTCACCTTTCATAAAATATGGGCAGTCAGTATGGATTTTTTACATAGGTGTTTGTTTAATTTAATTGATTAGTTTACGGCAATGAGAGTATACAGAATGGGACAGTAGCAGATGTTTCTGTTGCTTTTCAGTAATGATTTGATACAGATTTAAGCAGATTGCGCTGAATATTAGGTGTCATTGTATTAGACAAAATGACACTATATGAATACAGTAATGGCTGGAGGCAGGAAAGAGCTGGGCAAATGAGTATTTTCAGACTAAGGGGATAGGAGTAATGGTGCATTAATGCGAGGACCGCACCTATTTTCCAATTGTAGAATTAAATTCGACACAGACACAAAAGGGAATAATATTGAAAGAAAAAATAATAATCAACTGACTCGAGATGCTGAAAATCTGTCACATAAGCAGAAAGTAACAAGCCAGGTGTCAGCATCTGTGCAGAGAAGCAGAGTTAACATTTCAGGCATTTCATCAGAAAGGCGTAATATTGAAGTTTAACAGTGATGCTAATTTAGGGTGAATTGCCAGCTGTGAAGAAGATTGGAAGAGATTGCTGGAGGACATGGAGGAGATAATAGAACAGGTACAGCTCACTGCAGAAAACAGATGAAGCGATAGGCTTTCTTAAAAGGCACAACAAGTAAGCTTAAGTGTACTCTAAATAGTAAAATTAAATGGACTGGAAATACTAAAGTGTCGGATGGACCAATTGCCCAGTCCGATCAATCAGGATGCCTTATGTATCAGGATGCAGGCACTTGCCTTCTTGCCCAGAGCCACAGGGAAGGTGGAAAACCAGAATAAAAGAAACAACTCAATCAGGAAAGATCCTCCCTGATCCTTTGTAAGTTAGAGAAACGAGTCCAACAGATCCTAAATTACATTCTTGGTACCTACCTCTTCTCCAGCCAGAAACAGATTGGACCCTCTCCTGGAGATATACAGATCAATGTACACCCCACAGACAGAAGAATATTCCACTGGTCCACTTATCTCTAGGAAATGAAGAATTTTGTCTAACATGACTCTATAAAGCGTTTAGACAGTTACATGGGTAAGATGGGTATAGAGGGATATGGGCCAAATGCGGGCAATTGGGCCAAATACGGGCTTAAAAAAAAAGAGTGGCATGGACAAGTTGGGCCGAAGGGCCTGTTCCCATGTTGTAAATGTCTATGACTCTATGATTCTATGAATTTAGTTATTCCTCCTACATAACTTGTAAAGACAATGATTGGTCGTTCCTAAACCAGCCACTGGAAATGACTTATAGAATCATAGAGTCCCTACAGTGCAGCAAGAGGCCGTTTGGCCCATCGAGTCTGCACCGATCACAATCCCTCCCAGGCCCTATCCCCATAACCCACTATTTACCCCACTAACCCCCTGACACTAAGGGATAACTTAGCATAGCCAATCAACCTAGCCCACACATCTTTGGACTGTGGGAGGAAACCAGTGCACCCATAGGAAACCCACGCAGACACAGGGAGAATGTGCAAACTCCACACAGACAGCGACCCGAGTCAGGAATCAAACCTGGGCCCCTGGCGCTCAGAGCTAACCACTGTGCCACCATGCCGCCCTATCTACTTACCTACATGAACACAATCTGCATTTGTGCCACACAATGGCCATCTCTAACAGAAGAAACTCAAGGGACCATCTTCCCTTGACAGACAACAGCAGGTCAGAGGCTAGGAATTCTGTGGCATGCAACACACCTCCCGATTTGAAGTCCACCATGTAAAAGGCACAAGTTAAACATGTGATTGAATACTCTCCTCTTGCTGGGATGAATGCAACTCCAATAACACTCAACAAGTTCAATGTCATCCAAAACAAAACAGCTTGGTTAATCAGTACACTATCCAACACTTTAAATATTTTGACAGGATTAAATAGGGTAGATTCAGAAAGAATATTCCTGATGATGGGATCATAGTTTGAGGATAAGGGGTCAGTTTTTTAGGACTGAAGTGAGGAGAAATTTCTTCACCCAGAGAGTGGTGAATGTGTGGAATTCACGACCACAAGAAGTAGTTGAGGTCAAAGCGTTGTGTGATTTTAAGAAGGAATTAGATATAGCTCTTGGGACTAAAGGGATCAAGGGATATTAAGGGAAGGGGGTATTAAGATATTGAATTTGATAATCAGCCATGTTCATAACGAATGGCAGAGCAAGCTCGAAAGGCCGAATGGCCTGCTCCTGCTTCTAGTTTCTATGTATTCACTCCCTCCACTGTCGGTGCACAATGGCAACAGTGTGTACAATATAGTATATGCCCACAGCAACTCACCAAGGCTGCTTTGACAACACCTACCAAACCCACAACCTCTATCACCTAGAAAGACAAAGACAGCAGATGCATGGAAACACCAGCACCTGCAAGTTCCCCTCCAAGACACAAGTCATCATGGTCTGCAACTATATCTCTATTCCTTCACCGTCGTTGGGTAAAATCCATAAATTCCCTCCCCGATAACACTATGGGTGCACCTACACTACATGGACTGCAACAGTTAAAGGTGGCAGCTCACCACCACCATCTCAAGAGCAATTAAGGTTTAGAATCATAGAGAGCTACAGTGCAGAAGGAGGCTATTCGGCCCATCGAGTCTGCACTGACAACAATCCCACCTCGGCTTTATCCCCGTAACCCCACATATTTACCCTGCTAATCCCACTAATCTGCGCATCCCGGGATACTGAGGGAGAATTTAGCATGGTCAATGCACCTAACTAGCACATCTTTCGTACTGTGGGAGGAAACCAGAGCACCCGGAGGAAACCCATGCAGACACAGGCAGAACGTGCAAACTCCACACAGAGAATGACCCAAGCCGGGAATCAAACTCAGGTCCCTGGAGCTGTGAGGCAGCAGTGCAAACCACTGTGCCACTGTGCCGCTTGGCCATAAATATTGACCTTGCCAGCAACAGTCACATTCCAAGAACGAATAAAACAAAGTCCTGAATCTATGCTTCTCTAAAATACAGAGACCTGTCTCTTTAAGCGTACCTGAATGGCTAAGATGTGTTAAAGTAGGAATCAATTGTTGTGGGTGTCTGCTGCACCATTTTGTTGAGCACTCACCTGATGAAGGAGCAGCGCTCCGAAAGCTCGTGCTACCAAATAAACCTGTTGGACTTTAACCTGGTGTTGTGAGACTATTTACTGAGCCTACCCCAGTCCAACGCCAGCAACTCCACACCATTTTTAAAAAACTAATCCCATGTGGGGGGAGCAAAACTGGACACATTATTCTAAATGAAGTTTATTCCAGGCCAAGATAGTGTGTTTTGTACAAATTGTCCTGTGAATACAATCTAGAAACTTTGTTTACTTTAGTTATTGCTTTATAGAATGGGTCATGAACTTTAAGAGATTGGCATTGCTACACACAGACCGTCTTTCAACACTGACTTCAATTCCGTTCCCTGTAGGTTGTATGTATATTTACCATTAGACTTACCCATATGTGCACCACTGCACTGTCAGTCATAGCTCAGTTGTTAACAGAAGCACAATAATCTAGTCTGACACTTCAGGGCAATACTGGATTAGTGCTGCACTGTCTGAGGTTTTGGATGAAATGTTAAGCCTTCTGAGGTGGACATAAAAAGTCCCATAGCGCTAATTCAAAAAAGAGCAGGGGAGTTCTCCCCAGCGTCCTAGCTAATATCTATCCTGAAACCAATATACTAAAACAGATTACTGTGTATGGTCATTATCACATTGTTCCTTGTGGGATTTTGCAGTGTGCAAACTGATTGTTGTGTTTCCTATATTACTATAAAAGTGCTTTACAGTCAATAAAGTACTTTTGAAGGGCATGAAACATGCTAATGTTGTGAAAGTCTTCTATAAATACAAGTCTTTCTTTTCTAAGTTAAACATTATTTGTCAAATATGGGCACCGTCCCCCAGTACACCAAGGTGTGCTTGCAGTAGTTTAGCAGTTAAAAGGCATTTGAGGGAGAAGGGAAGAAAGAGTTATGTTGATGGAATTAAATGTTGAAGAATGCAAGAAGGCTTGAGTGAACTGGCTGCACTGAAAGACCTGTTTCTGTGCTGTACAGCCTATGCAATTCTTTGTAACTCTACATACCTTTGTATCGTTAACAAACTTATAGATTGTTACCCAGAAAATCCCTGTGAGATATCATTAGTTTTCATATAGATCCAAATCCATTGAATACATGATTTTGAAAAAAAAACCTCTAATTCTACAAGATTCTATTTTGCAATGTAACTCTTATGAGGTAGCAAAAAGATTGAGGAAATGTCTACTGTGTCACTCCATCGATGTTAAATGTTTATTTAACTGAGAATCCGAGGTTAAATCCTAAAATCCCTACAGTGCAGAAGGAGGCCATTCGACTCATCATGCCTGCACTGACAACTATCCCTCTCGGGCCCTATCCCCGTAATCCCACTTATTTTCCCTGCTAATCCCCCTAAGGGGCAATTGAGCATGGCCAATCAACCTAACCCGCACATCTTTGGAGTGTGGGAGGAAACCGGAGCAAACCCATGCAGACACGGGGAGAGCGTGTAAACTCCACATAGATAGTCAGTCACCCGAGGCCAGAATTGAACCTGAGTCCTTGCTGCTGTGAGGCAGCAGTGCTAACCACTGTGCCACCATGCCGCCTACTAAACTTTATTTATTAGTGTCACAAGTAGACTTACATTAACGCTGCAACGAAGTTACTGTGAAAATCTCCAAGTTACCACACTCTGGCGCTTGTTGGGGGTACACTGAGGGAGAATTTAGTATGGCCAATGCACCTAACCAGCATTTCTCTCAGAATGTGGGAGGATCCTGATTACTTATATATTATTTTTCAACATAAGTTACACTTCAATTCAGTCTTCAGGCTGTAACCATGTTTCTTCAATAAAATACTATTGTTACTATAAATCATAATACATTGCCAGTGATGGATAAGGGTGAACCTTTTCTGACATTGGCTAACCTAACCACTGCTGACATTATCCTGATTGCTAAACCGAAAATGCCCTTCTAATCTCATAGAATTTCATTGTACAAAACCAAGCCCATTTTTATTAATGTTGTGATCTGGGTAAAGACCAATAACTTTTAAAAAGTGATTAATTTCCCAAGCAATCAATGGAAGTAACTAAAGGATAAGATTTCACATATTAAGACTTATACTGTAACAAACAAACTAAAATCAACATACATCAAACGTTACTTAACAGGCAGCTAATACATTAAACTAAAGGAAAGATACTTGTGTATTAACTGACAAACACAACTGAGGTGTGTCTTCCAACTCCTTTCACTGTGCAGTGCACTTCTGGCAATCATGTAGCATTAGATGAATGAATCCCAAGTTACTCCCTGCTTTCCAGCAGGCTCACATCAGAGCAGGCCAAGCCAGGTCAAACTTTCTAGGGTCCTTCAAAAATTTTCCATTCAGGCTGAGTATTCCAGAACCAAGGTCCATCTCAGTGACTTCCTGTTCCTTAAATTTCCAGAAGTCCCTTCTGTTCCGTCTTTGTCTTTTCGAAGAGCGAACTAGTTTTCATCAGCATCCTACTAGGCTGCTCGCTCACAAACAGCCTTTTCTTGCTTTACACAGTCATAGCTGCACTCTCTCACTCTCTCTCTCTCTCACTCTGTGCCTCTCTAAAGAAAGCAGCTGTCCCTTTTCTGTACCAAGATGTGAAAAATGTCAATAGGTACCGGTTTGGGTTTCTTTCCCCATGACAATCAGATTATATGGGCCTGTCACCAGATGTGTAGTATTACCACCGTCTCCCCCCATCCAGAACATTTCGTTTCAGTTGAAGTTGAAGGAGACATTTAAAAACGGAACCATTTTGAAAAGTCCTGCATTTGTAACAGTTTGGATATGCTAGTTTGGAAATTATGGCTGTTTGTTTTGTGGATTTTAGAGTTACAATTTAATTAAACCAAGTTACCAGGATTTTGAACAAAATGAAGAAAATCAACAGCTAACTTCACTTGAACCTCTTGTTTGCTGCTGACTTAGGATTGCGTATATTAGCTTATCACGATTGTCACAATTTTCTTAATGAGTTCCTTCACACAAGGAACTTGATGACACAATCCATCTTCAATGCTTACTGGCTTGTACTGCTTCACTCATGTCAAAAGATGTTCTTGTCATCTATTCATCTCCAGTCCTGTATTCTGGGTCATTGTTTTTTTGCTAAGGAGGAAAAGAAAGAATGAAAGAAATATGGGAAAGAAGAAAAGGATAAATGAATAAATAAATCCCCTGGTCTTCAATGAATAATGCCATGAGATCTCCTTTTCCACCAGAGAAGGCAATTGGGTTCCACATTTAAAGTTTATTTATTAGTGTCACAAGTAGGCTTGCATTAACACTACAATGAAGTTACTGTGAAAATCCCCAGTAGCCATACTCCAGCGCCTGTTCGGGTACACTGAGGGAGAATTTCGCATGGCCAATGCGCTGAACTAACACATCTTTCGGACTGTGGGAGGAAACCAGAGCACCCGACGGAAACCCACGCAGACGCGGGGACAATGTGTACACTCCACATGGACAGTGACCCAAACTGGGAATCGAACCAGGATCCCATGGCGCTGTGAGGCAGCAGCGCTAACCACGGTGCCACCGTGCCACTTTTAACATTTAGTCTGAAAGTCAGCAGCTCTGACAGCGCAGTGCGCCCTCAGAACTGCACCATGAACAACCAGCTACATTTTATGCTCCCGACTCTAGAGCTTCTTCTGAATGACAATACTGATTCATTTGCCGTTCTTACTCTGCTTGTGTTCATCAATTCTCCCCCTGTCCTGTGGAAAAATTTGCATTGGCGGTGGAAGGCGTCTCACACAGTTCCTAATAATATCCATCTGTGAGGTACTGCAGGATATAACCTAATCCTATTCAAAGATTAAGGATAACGTATCGTTTGTCATGCTATTTTAAGTTAATTAACTAATTGCAGATGCAGCACTCGAGCACAGAAACATTGCCATTAGGAGCTCATGTCAGTTCAGTAATTACTGTTTCAGTGAATACAACACAGGGTGGTAGAATTGAGATTCTTAGCTTGCATTGTGCGTTGCTACTTATCAAACTGTATGGCACTTTGATAATCATTGTTTTCCTTCCTTTCTGGGGATTAAATCTGTGGAGCAGATATGACAAATAAATAAAAGTTGGATGCTTGCGATTCAGTCGATGAGAGAAACTATTTCCCCTAATGAGGGGAGTCACCAGGGAGTCAACAACAAGGGAGAAACCCTTAAAATTAGAACTCTCCGCTCATCGGTGATGCTGGGAAACAATTCTTCACACAAAAGGTTGCGGAAATCTCAGAACACTGATAGGTCTGGAGGTTAACTCAAATTCAAAAACGTGATTCATAGATTTTTGTTAGGCAAAGCTATTAAGACATACCTTAACAGTGCAGAAGGAGGCCATTCAGCCCATCAAGCCTGCACCAACGACAATCCCACCCAGGCCCTATTCCTGTAACCCCTCATGTTCACCCTGCTAATCGCCCTGACATTAACGGGCAATTTAACGGCCAGTCAACCTAACCCACACATCTTTGGACTGCAGGAGGAAACTGGAGCACCTGGAGGAAACCCACGCAGACACAGGAAGAATGTGCAAACTTCAATATGGCCTTTGACAAGGTCCCTCATGGCAGACTGGTGCAGAAGGTGAAGTCGCATGGGATCAAAGTTGAGTCGGCAAGGTGGATACAGAACTGGCTCGGTCATAGAAGACAGAGGGTAGCAGTGGAAGGGTGCGTTTCTGAATGGAGGGCTGTGATAAGTGGTGTTCCTCGGGGATGAGTGCTGGGACCTTTGCTGTTTGTAATATATATAAATGATTTGGAGGAAAATGTAACTGGTTTGATCAGTAAGTTTGCGGATGACAGAAAGGTTGGTGGATTTGCGGATAGCAATGAGGACCATCAGAGGATATAGCAGGATATAGATCGGTTGGAGACTTGGGCGGAGAGATGGCAGATGGAGTTTAATCCGGACTAAATGTGAGGTAATGCATTTTGGAAGGTCTAATACAGATAGAAAATATACAATAAATGGCAGAACCCTTAAGAGTACTGATAGGCAGAGGGATCTGGGTGTACAGGTACACAGGTCACTGAAAGTGGCAACGCAGGTGGAGAAGGTAGTCAAGAAGGCATATGGCATGTTTGCCTTCATCAACCAGGGCATTGAGTTTAAAAATTGGCAAGTCATGTTGCAGTTTTATAGAACCTTAGTTAGACCTTACTTGGAATATAATGTTCAATTCTGGTCACCACGCTACCAGAAGGATGTGGAGGCTTTGGAGAGGATACAGAAAAGATTTATCAGGATTTTGCCTGGTTTGGAGGGCATTCGCTATAAGGAGAGGTTGGAGAAACTTGGTTTGTTCTCACTGGAACGACGGAGGTTGAGGGGTGAACCTGATAGAAGTCCACAAGATTATGAGGGGCATGGACAGAGTGGATAGTCAGAAGCTTTTTCCCAGAGTGGAAGATTCAATTACTAGGGGGCATAGGTTTAAGGTGCGAGGGGCAAGGTTTAAAGGAGACAGACGAGGCAAGTTTTTTACACAGAGGGTGGTGGGTGCCTGGAACTCGCTGCCGGGGGAGGTAGTGAAAGCGGATATGATAGTGAGTTTTAAGGGGCGTCTGGACAACACATGAATAGGATGGGGATAAAGGGATACAGTCCCCGGAAGGGTAGGGGGTTTTAGTTCAGTCGGGCAGCATGGTTGGTGCAGGCTTGGAGGGCCGAAGGGCCTGTTCCTGTGCTGTAATTTTCTTTGTTCTTTGTTCCACATAGACAGTCACCAAAGGCCAGAGTTGAACTCAGGTCCCTGGCACTGTGAGGCAGCAGTGCTAACCACCATGCCACCGAAAATCAAGGAGGGTGGATGGATTTAAGATATGGATCTGTGATAATCTAAGGGTAAACAGTGGAATAGAGTCAACCAATTGAATGGCCTTCTCCTGTTTTTGGCATCTATTTTGGCGTCAACCTCCCTGACATTTGGATAC
The DNA here is from genome assembly GCF_964213995.1 of Mustelus asterias. Taxonomy (NCBI): domain Eukaryota; kingdom Metazoa; phylum Chordata; class Chondrichthyes; order Carcharhiniformes; family Triakidae; genus Mustelus; species Mustelus asterias. Next base: position 114,669,937 of record NC_135809.1, on the reverse strand, counting down.
CCACTAGACTGAGGATTAAAGACAGTATGATGAACAAGCCAGTGGAGTCAAGTTGTCTGGTTTTGCATATCATATTGTCCTGAATGTACATTCAGTAATGCACCATATTTAGATTGGAGCCATAAATTCTGGATAATTTAATTGTAAAAATGGGCAAGAAATTCACAGGGCTGCATTGCAGTATGTCTGGCAATAAACCAAGGAGAATAAGAAACAAACAGTAATTAAATCATAGCAGCACAATGACCTACATTCGGGTGATGCAATTTCACCCCATGCACAGGTTCCCCATTTCTTTTCAATTCAGCATTTATTGCCCATTGCTAATTGCCCTTGAACTCACTGATGTAAGTCCTCACCTGCAAGGGTCACATATGGCTCTCAGCAAGAGTGAGCAGGCGTGATGGCTCCACTAGTGGGACAGGAGGCCCGCCAGATGGTCAGGGGCAGGGGTGGCAGTCTTCCTTGGGCATGCCAGGCTGGGACCCTGGCAATGCCAGCCTGGTATGATGGCACTGCTCACAGAGGGGGGTGAACAGGGCAGAGTTTGACCAGGGTGGGTGAATGGGGGCAACGATTGGCCGGGCTGGGGAATGGCGGCAATGTTGGGGGGGCAATCGGAGGGGGGAGGGGCGGGGGGGGGAGGCAATATCCGAGGGATCGGGAGTGACAATCTCCCAATGCACTGCATGTGCAATTGTGCCCTCTACCAGTCAGCAGCCGGTTTCCCAGTGTGGATAGACTCCATCCACTCTGTTGAGCCTGGGACTCTGGCAATGCCAGCCTGGAACCCTGGCTCTGCCCACTGGGCACCCTGGCACTACTGGCCTGGCACCCTCATAATGTCCACCAGCACAGGGCAGAGCCAAAGGGTGGGGCGTAAGGGAAGGGGGCGAAGCTTGGAGAAAGAGCGGGACTGGAAGGGAAGGCTGTGCACTCTTCATCGGGGATTGCCTGGGCAATGATCCGCTGCAGGGGGTATCAATCGGCCTGGGTCGGGTGGGCGGGGTGTGAATGGTGGCAGCGATCAGCCGGGGGTTTAGCCACATTCGGGAGGAATCACGATCAAGAGGGGGCTGCGATCGGGTTGGTGATCTGGGGGGAGTGGGGTGGCGATGTCGGAGGAGTAGGGGAGTGACAATCTCTCAAAACATTATGTGCAGTATGCATTGGGAGTTCATGCGCATGTGCAATGGTGCCCTCTAGCATTCAGCAGCACTCATTTCTCACGTTAACTCTAAACCCCAACACCCGCAGTCCAACTGGGAAATTGACTGGAATCTATGCACATTCAGAGATCCTGTAAAAATGTGCTGCAAAATCCTGTTACTATGCGTCATAAATTAGCTGTACTTCCCTTGAGATCTCTTACAATGTCTTATAACAATAACGGCACGACACATCCAGCGTCTTTCAAGGAGAAACCTTAAAGTTCTATGGCATAAAAGGAGGCTATTCGGCCCATTCAGCCTATTGAGCCTGTGGTGGCTCCTTCGCTATATTCCTTATTACCTCCATTGTTTCTGTTGCTGCAAGTTAACAAAAAGAAAATTTCCAAGAATATCAATGGAATATTCCTTTGTATACATCCTGCTGCCTTTTGGAAATTATTCAAGACATCCTCAGGGGCTCATTTGTATTTGTAGAAGAGTTCCCCAAATGGAAATTTTGAAAACCATCTGAGACAATAATAATAATCATAGCCCACAAGGAGCTTTCAGCTCATCACACCTGTGCCGGCCCTTTGGAAGAGCTATGAATGAATTGTGCTCCCACCTGCTCTTTCCTTTTCAAATATTTATCCAATTCCCTTTTGAAGCCCATTGATGTATCTGCTTCCAATATCATTTCAAGCAATGTATCCCAGATCATAACAACTCACTGCATGAAAAAAACTAAATCAGCTCATTGTGCTTCTGATCCTGCAATTATCTTAAACTGTGTCCTCTGGCTACCAACCTTCCTCTTATTAGAAACAATTTAGCCTTTTGCTTGCCTGAGAGGCTAGAACCCTTATGTGAATGGGAGGCTGTTTACACAGCTGGAGATAAAAGTTAACTTTGTTTGATTGATATCTTTATGTGCTTATAATAAGTTATTTTTTGTGACCTCTTTTGTCAATGTCTCAATGGTTATTTGCACAAGATTAAGAGGTGTGGTGTGCCTAAAGCTTCCATTGTTTATATTGTATGATTGAAACGTTCATAGGGTGATTAGAATATCAGCTTTTTCCAAAGAATTATGAATGGGTGCCTTTTTTTTAAGCAGTCCCATATATGCCATTGTTAAAAATGAGCTTAATTGGGTGGCAAAGTGGCACAGTGGTTAGCACTGTAGCCTCACAGTGCCAGGGATCCAGGTTCAATTCTGCCTCAATCTGAACTAATGCTCTTTTGCTGTTCTTGTGTTCTCCTGGGATTTTGCAGAGTGGGGCTTAATGAGGATGATAGACAGGTGTGATCATGTGATGGGGTGAAGCTGGGCTAACACAGAATATTCAAGCTTAGATTGAGCTGAGAGAACAGTGCTCTCTCTCTGAAGTTAGAGACTGGAATCTGACAGGAGATAATTCTTTTCTGGGAGATTCTGCTGACTGGGAGAGGATTTTTTTCTGTGAGTTGCTGTTTTTAGTTGAGAGAGAGTAGAATCTCTCTTTTCCCCTCTCTGACCAGAAGCTGCCAGAGACTAGGCTTATTTCTCGAACGTTTTGCTGCTTTGAGGATATATCCTTCCCTGGAAACTGCTGTTTGGATCCCTGATTAAAGGTGTTAAAAAACTAGAATCACATAAGATTCTTTGGTTTAGGGCTACCCCCGACACCACCCCCCCCTCACTCCAGAAAGCCGCACCCCCCCCCACCCCCCGTCCCACCCTGATGGCCAGCCCCGATTGCTGGCTTCCCTCCCTCACGATCCCAAAGTGCAGAGTGGCAGCGAGACCCCCCGATCCCCACTGATCGCATCCAGATGCCCCGCCCTCAATCAGGCCCCACCCACCCCCATTCGGCCCCACCACTTTGGCGCTACACTATGCCCAGTGGGCAGTGCCAAGGTGCCCCTTGGGCAGTACCAGGGGACACAGGCTGGTGCTGCCAGAGTGCCAATGCTCAAGGTGCAAGGTCCTTGGTTATGCTGGCTGCTTTCCCAGGGCAGCAGGAAGTGTAAATGGAGTCAATGGATGGGAGGCTGGTTTACATGATGGACTGGGCAATGTTCACAACCCTTTGTAGTTTCTTGGTCAGAGCAGGAGCCATGCCAAGCTGTGATGCATCCAGAAAGGATGCTTTCTATGGCGCATCTGTAAAAACTGGTAAGAGTTGTATTGGACATTTCCTTAGCCTTCTGAGAAAGTAGAGGTGTTGGTGGGCTTTCTTAACTTATAGCGTCAGCATGGAGGGTCCAGGACAGATTGTTGGTGATCTGGACACCTAAAAACCTGAAGCTGTCAAATATCTCCACTTCATCCCCATTGATGTAGACAGGAGCATGGCCTCCACTATGCTTCCTGAAATGGATGATTAGCTCCTTCATTTTTGTGACGTTGAGGGAGAGATTATTGTCATCACACCATTTCATCAGATTCTCTACCACTTTCCTGTACTCCATCTGGTCATTGTTTGAGATCGGCCTGAATCTTCAAGTCGTTAGCAACATCCTCAAAGATTTCCTCGACCTGACATTACTGCACATTTCTTCCATGATCTTCAAATCAAACTGTCATAGAATCATAGAATCGCTGCAGTTCAGAAGGAGGCCATTCGGCCCATCGAGTCTGCACTGACAACAATTCCACCCAGGCCTTATCCCCGTAACCCCACATATTTACCCTGCTAATCCCCCTAACCTACACATCCTGGGACTTGAAGGGGCAATTTAGCATGGCCAACCCACCTAACCCACACATCTTTGGACTGTTGGAGGGAATCGGAGCACTCGGAGGAAATCCACGCAGACGTGGGGCGAATGTGCAAACTCCACACAGACAGTGACCCAAGCCAGGAATTGAACCCAGGTCCCTGGCGCTGTGAGGCAGCAGTGCTAACCACTGTGCCACCATGCCGCCCTAACAGAGAAATGTGCAGTCTGGCATCACCTCACTCTGACTAGACTATAGAGTAGAGTTGGGGGAAGTGAGAGGACACGCCCCCCTCTTACAGCACCAGCTGCTATATTCGGGTAAGTTTGAAGATCTTGTCCAGAATTCTCCCATCCTGCCCGCCACTGGAATTTTAGCGGGTAGATTGCAGACAATGTGAAACCCCATTGACAGTTGGACAGGAATTACCGGCCTTTAGATCAGCGCGGCTGGAGAATTTGCCCTGTCTTTCAGTGTCGTTTAGCGAATGGATGAGTGAATGAAAGTCAAGTGGTTAAGGTTGAATTAGATTGGGAGTGATAGTGGGGCAGCACGGTGGCACAATGGTTAACTCTGCTGTCTCACAGTGCCAGGGACCTGGGTTCAATTCCGGCCCGGGGTGACTGTTTGTGTGGAGTTTGCACCTTCTCCCCGTGCCTGCGTGGGCTTCCTCCGGGTGCTCTGGTTTCCTCCCACAATCCAAAGATGTGCGGGTTAGGTTGATTGGCCATGGTAAATTGCCCCTTAATGTCAGGGGGATTAGCGGGATAAATATGTGGGGTAACATGGATACAGCCAAGGCGGGATTGTTGTCAGTGCAGGCTCGGTGGGCCAAATGGCCCCCTTCTGCACTGCAGGGGATTGGGGGGGGTTAATCAGTTGGTTGAGTAGTTGGGTTGAGGGGTAGTCAGGTAGGCAAGGGGTAGTTAGGTGATCAGGTCTGAGAATAGTCAGGTCTAGTAAACTGTAAACTGACTGGTCAGGTGGTCAGGGAGTCGTTGGTTTGGACTGGGTATTGGTGATTAGATGAATGGCTGAATGAGGGAATGGGAGGTGGTTGGTGAATGGGTGGGTCGGGTAGGTACAGTGGGTCGATGGATGAGGTGAGTAGTTGGGTGAGGGGGTAATCTGGTGGTCGGAAATAGGTGGGTCAGATCGGGGTGTAGTTGGACAATTGGAGGGGTTAGTCAGGTAGGAAGAGAAGTTAGGTCTAGTTAGTGGAGTAGTTGGGAGGACCAAGGTGTAGTTGAGTCGGGTCAGGGAGTTAGCCAGGCAATCAGGAGGTAGTTGAATCAGGTAATGTGGTAGTTGTCAGGCCAGGGAGTGTACTCAGATCTGGTAATGGAAGTAGGCAGGTGATCAGGAGGGTTTTCCGGTGGTCACTAAGTAGTGAGGTCAGGGTAGGAAAATAGCCGGGTGGTCAGTGGGTAGTGGGATTGAGACGGGGAATTTGTCAAGTCTTTATGTGCATCTTCCATCGGACATCCAGTCTCTGATGATCTGGATCCGGAGACGAGAAAATTTGTTTTGAGAAATGTTTGTGGTTGTGGACTGAAGATTGGCCAGGAACACTGGAAAGTGGCATCTCTGATAGTGTGGCACTCCTCATTGTATCAGAACTGTCTGCATAGACTTTGAGCTCAATTCACCCACACAGCAGGACTCCACCCACAAACATCTAACTCAGAGGCAAGATTGCCACCCACTGAACCAAATTGGGGCTGATGTTAGGTCCTTTAAATTGCAACAGATCTGTCTGTAGATCAGAGTGTCCAAGCCCGATATTACAATGCACCAACCGGAAACTCATTTTTATTTCTCTCTATTTATCAAAGAACTATGGATAACGGGCTGTTCAAACAGCTACAAAGTATAAGGTGAAAATCATTGTTTGAGACGCAGGTTGCAGTGTTAGAAATACTGCGATTGAGTTCACAGTGCATCCTGTATCAATCACAGCAATGTCTGGCTCCCAGTTGAATTGGTATTCTATGTACTTCCTCCCTGCATGCAGCAAGTCTGGATGAAGTCTCGGCGAAAATACTTGCTCATGTTTCAAGATAAAACGGCTTCCAGATTTCAAAGTCAAAGCAAGCTGAGAGCCCTTAAAGTAATTACATTTCTGGAGGGTGTTTACTGAATGCCACAACACTGCTACGCATCAAACAGAATTCGGACTGAGTCACAAACAGTGAAGCAAATGTTCTACGGCGACACCTAATTGTTCTGTTCCCTGAGTGCAATTATATAACTGATGTGTTCAAGATGACCAGAGGTGTTGATAGGATAGTTAGATACTATCTTGCAGGGATGTGTTGTGGGGGACGGAGGGGGGGGGGGGGGGGGGGGGGCGGGGAGGGGAGGGGGGGGGAGAGGGGGGGGGCGGTAGGGATGGGGGGAATGGGGGACTCCAGAACAGAGGGGTGTAACCTTAAAATTAGGCACGGTCATTCAGGGACAACGTCAGGCAGAACTTCCACACATAAAGGGGAGTGGAAAACCTGAACTCTCTCCCACCATAAAAACAGTTGAGGCTTGGGGAAAATTGAAGATTTCAAACTGGGATTGGTGGATCAGGAGGTAAGGGAATCAGGGGTTATGGAATCAAAGTGGTTAAATGGAGTTAAAATGCAGATCAGCCATCAGTAGAAGGATTTGTTGACGGGGTGAAATGAAGAGGAGTGGGAGGAGACTCATATGGAACATTCACGCCAGCTTGGACCAGTTGGGTTGAACGGCCGGCTTCTGTGCTGTAAATTCTATGTCGTTCAATAAAATGTTGGTAAAGAGGCAGAGGGGCTGTGGTATCCAAACTCCAGCTTGAATCTTGTTGGAATGAGTTTGATACTGAGATGAGTGTGTTTTTCTGCCTATCCCAACCCTCGCCAAAAAGCAGCAGTGTAACATTCCAGCCTGGAGGTGGCACTCACACCCAATGCCATTACCAGTGTCTTCATCTCCTGGAAACTGAGGCAGAACCAATCGAGTTTAGGTCATTATCGTATGTTGCAGTTGCCAAGTAGTTGGTTCAAATTGCAATGAAATGGTTTCTACCAACTTCTCCACACTTACCGCTGACCCATATAGCACAGTTACAGCACACTGGAGGCCATTTGACCCACTGGGGGAATTTTCCTGTCCCATCCGCCACGGGAATTGTGCAGGCGAGGGACAGATCATACAAAGGTCCGTTGATCTCGGGTAGGATTTTCTGGTTTTGGGACGAGCGCGGCCGGAACATCCCATCCATTGGGTGGAATTTTACTGGCATGTCCACCCGAGGTTCATAAGGTCCTGCCCAAGGCCAATGGCGAATGCCTGGAATCGGCGTGGGTGCGTCGGTAAAAGTCCAGCCATTGTGTCTTTGCTGGCTCACTGCAAAAGCAACTCACCTAGCCCCACTGCCCTGCCCTTACAATGTAGCTCTGCCATTGTCCCTTCAGATAATTCTCCAATTCACGACCCTACAGCCCTTTTATTACTTACCAAACATACCCTAACCCACCAGGACAAATTTTCACATTGCAACTTACAATGGGAAGGTGTTGGATTGGAGGAAGGCTAACTTTAGTGGGATTAGGCAGAAATTGGCAGCTCTTGATTGGGAGAGGCTGGTTGAGGGTAAATCCACATCTGGCATGTGGGAGTCTTTTAAGGAACAGTTGTTAGGGCTGCAGGACAGGCATGTGCCTGTAAAAAAGAAGGATAGGAAGGGTAGGATTCGAGAACCGTGGATAACCAGGGAAATTGAGGGACTGGTCAAAAAGAAAAGAGAGGCGTATATTAGGTCCAGGCAGCTAAAAATGGAGGGAGCTCTGGAGGAGTACAAAGGAAGTAGGAAAGAACTCAAATGGGGAATTAGAAGAGCAAAAAGGGGTCACGAAGTGTCCTTGGCAGACAGGATTAAGGAGAATCCCAAGGCATTTTATTCATATGTTAGGAACAAAAGGGTTGTCAGGGAAAAATTCGGACCTCTCAGGGGCAAAAGTGGGAAATTATGCTTAGAGTCCAAAGAAGTAGGGGAGATCCTAAATGAATACTTTGCATCGGTATTCACAAAGGAGAGGGATGTGTTGACTGGGAGTGTCTAGGAGGGGAGTGTTGAACCGTTGGAGAAAATCTCCATTACAAGAGAGGAAGTGTTAGGTTTGTTAGAGAATATAAAGACTGACAAATCCCCAGGGCCTGATGGAATCTATCCAAGGCTGCTCAGGGAGACGAGAGATGAAATCGCTGGGCCTCTGACGCAAATCTTTGTCTCGTCACTGGACGCAGGTGAGGTCCCAGAGGATTGGAGGATAGCTAATGTGGTCCCATTATTTAAGAAGGGTAGAAGGGTAGGAAGGATAACCCGGGTAATTATAGGCCGGTGAGCTTGACGTCCGTGGTGGGGAAGTTGTTGGAGAAGATTCTTAGAGATAGGATATATGCGCATTTAGAAAGGAATAAACTCATTAACGATAGTCAGCATGGTTTTGTGAGAGGGAGGTCATGCCTCACTAACCTGGTGGAGTGTTTTGAAGAAGTGACCAGAATGGTTGACGAGGGAAGGGCCGTGGATGTTGTCTATATGGACTTTAGTAAAGCGTTTGACAAAGTCTCTCATGGTAGGCTGGTGAAAAAGGTTGGATCTCATGGGATAAAGGGGGAGGTGGCTAGATGGGTGGAGAACTGGCTTGGTCACAGAAGACAGAGGATGGTAGTGGAAGGGTCTTTTTCCGGCTGGAGGCCTGTGACTAGTGGTGTTCCACAGGGCTCTGTATTGGGACCTCTGCTGTTTGTGATTTGTATAAATGATCTGGAAGAAGGTGTAACTGGGGTGATCAGTAAGTTTGCGGACGACACAAAATTGGCAGGACTTGCAGATAGTGAGGAGCATTGTCAGAAGCTACAGAAGGATATAGATAGGCTGGAAATTTGGGCAAAGAAATGGCAGATGGAGTTCAATCCTGATCAATGCGAAGTGATGCATTTTGGTAGAAATAATATACGATAAATGGCAGAACCATAAAGGGTATAGATACGCAGAGGGACCTGGGTGTGCAAGTCCACAGATCCTTGAAGGTGACGTCACAGGTGGAGAAGGTGGTGAAGAAGGCATATGGCATGCTTGCCTTTATAGGACGGGGCATAGAGTATAAAAGTTGGGGTCTGGCGTTGCAGATGTATAGAACGTTGGTTCGGCCGCATTTGGAATACTGCGTCCAGTTCTGGTCGCCACACTACCAGAAGGACGTGGAGGCTTTGGAGAGAGTACAGAGGAGGTTTACCAGGATGTTGCCTGGTATGGAGGGGCTTAGTTATGAGGAGAGATTGGGTAAACTGGGGCTGTTCTCCCTGGAAAGACGGAGGATGAGGGGAGACTTAATAGAGGTGTATAAAATTATGAAAGGCATAGATAGGGTGAACGGTGGGAAGCTTTTCCTCAGGTCGGTGGTGACGTTCACGAGGGGTCATAGGTTCAAGGTGAAGCGGGGGGAGGTTTAACACAGATATCAGAAGGACATATTTTACACAGAGGGTGGTGGGGGCCTGGAATGCGCTGCCAGGCAAGGTGGTGGAGGCGGACACACTGGGAACGTTTAAGACTTATCTAGATAGCCATATGAATGGTGTGGGAATGGAGGGACACAAAAGAATGGTCTAGTTTGGACCAGGGAGCGGCACGGGCTTGGAGGGCCGAAGGGCCTGTTCCTGTGCTGTATTGTTCTTTGTTCTTTGGGAAGTTTTGATTCTTTGATATCTCCGTTTAACATCCACCAAGTTTAACGCCACATGCCTACACTCTCAATGGATCGAATAATTGGGGCGGCATGGTGGCACAGTGGTTAGCACTGCTGCCTCACAGCGCCAGGGACCCGGGTTCGATTTCCGGCTTGGGTCACTGTCTGTGTGGAGTTTGCACATTCTGTCTGTGTCTGCGTGTGTTTCCTCTGGGTGCTCTGGTTTCCTCCCACAGTCCAAAGATGTGCAGGTTCGGTTGATTGGCCATGCTAAATTACCCCTTAGTGTCCCAGGATGTGTAGATTAGAGGGATTAGCAGGATAAATATGTGGGGTTACGTCAATAGGTTCTGAGTGGGATTATTGTCGGTGCAGACTCGATGGGCCGAATGGCCTCCTCTGTAGGAATTCTATGAATTAATGAACTAGGAATATCATTGCACTGGAGGTAGTAACCAAAGGGCACAGTAATGTTTCAATACAGATGTTCAAACTTGTTAGGAGTTTGACAGAGTGAATCAGGAGAAAATGTTTCCACTGGTAGCACAGTCATAACTCAAGGGCACATCTTTCAGGTAATTACCAACAGTTCCATGAAGATAACACAAGGAGAACATGGAGATTTTTTTTTATATAAGATGTTAACTTCTGGAGTGCATTGTCTGAAAAGCTGGAAGCGGATTCAATAATAACTTTCAAAAAAAGAGTTAGTCACGGTCACGTCCTATGCCTGTAAAACTTACTCGGAAGATGCCATGGAAGGGATCATTTACCTTCACAAAATGGCTTCCAGGGAAGTCGGTTGCCTTATTTAATGGTTTCTATACACAAAAGGATTAACTCATATCTGAACATGCTTGGTCTGCAGTCACTAAAATATAAATGTCCCTGTGGGAAACCTATCATTGACAAGAATCAGGATGCAACAAGATCACGTATGGAACTTAAAGGTATTATTTTCTGGATATCCCAGCATAATTAAGGACCCCACGCATCCCAGGCATTCTCTTTTTCACCTTCTTTCTTCGGGAAAAAGATACAAAAGTCTGAGGTCACGTACCAACCGACTCAAGAACAGCTTCTTCCCTGCTGCTGTCAGACTTTTGAATGGACTTACCTTGCATTAAGTTGATCTTCCTCTGCACCCTAGCTATGACTGTAACACTATATTCTGCACTCTCTCGTTTCCTTCTCTATGAATGGTATGCTTTGTCTGTATAGCGTGCAAGAAACAATACTTTTCACTGTATGGTAATACATGTGGCAATAATAAATCAAAATAATTGACATCCCTGATCCGGTGCCTACAAACTTGAAATTTAACAAAATGGGGTGCAAAGGAATCATCTTATCGCAAACAAGTATGAATGGCTGCCACTCATTCCCCATTTTGTGGCAATAGTCTATGACATTGAATCATTGTATGGGCAGTGGAATGCACCAATACTGTTGTCACATGATTGAAACTGGCTGGAGACAGCCAATATCTTGTTAATCAACAAGGGCAGCCCAGCGGGCCAGTCCGGGATACAAAGACCAGAGGGAAGCCATCTCTTACTGCGCACAAGATTGAATCATGCCTCAAAAATGAAATCATCTCAGGCATCAAAGTGGGGCTGATTTGTTTTACTATTACAGGATTATAAATTATTACTGCAGGAGCTGAGCCACAATCTCATCTGACAAAGCCATAAACCTCCGACTTCCATTGTCTCTAGTGAATCGAAAGAGAATCCTTCCAGACGGCAATGTTTCAATGGTCATCTTAAGGACTATTTAATAAAGTGACCTGTTTCTTTTACCTTTAAAATAATTTAAATGTATGTTACATCTTTGGAAATAATTTTTTCTTGTGTGTGCATCTACTCTGTGAGGAGTGCGGTTTTGCTGCAATTACATTTTGGGTGTTATAAGATCTCCCTTCTTTTGATTTAAACCTACAAGAGAGTCTGTTTCATGTCAATGGGTGGCACAGTAGCTACTATTACTGCCTCACAGTGCCAGGGACCCGAGTTCGATTCCAGCCTTGGGTGACCCATCCGTGTGGAGCTTGCACATTCTCCCCGGTTTCCCCCGAGTGCTGTAGTTTCCTCCCACAGTCCAAAGGTGTGCAAGTCAGATGGATTGGCCATGCTAAATTGCCCATAGATGTGTAGGTTAGGAGGATTGGTGGGGTAAATATGTGGGGTAATGGGGATTGGGCAGGGGATTGGGCCTGGATAAGATGCTCTGCTGGGGAGTTGGTGCAGACTCGATGGGCCAGATGGCCTCCTTCCGTCGGGATTCTATGATTTTATGATTTGAAAACAAGAATGAGAATTTGAGAAATTGAGACATTGATGGAACTGGAACTTTCTTAGATCAGCGAGCACAAGAGTGATGGGTGAACAGGACACGGTGCATGTTAGGACATAGGCAGTTGAGTTTTGGATGAGCTGAAACTTACAAAGGGTATAAAGTGGGAGGCTGGCTGGGAGAGCATCGGAAGCATTGAGTCTGGAGTTATCAAAAGCATTGGCAGGACTTACTCAGTTAATGGTAGGACCTTGGGGAGAGTTATAGAACAAAGAGATCTAGGGGTACAGGTTCATAGCTCCTTGAAAGTGGAGTCACAGGTGGACAGAGTGGTGAAGAAGACATTCGGCATGCTTGATTCTATTGGCCAGAACATTGAATACAGGAGTTGGGACATCTTGTTGAAGTTGTACAAGACATTGGTAAGGCCACACTTGGAATACTGTGTACAGTTCTGGTCACCCTATTATAGAAAGGATATTATTAAACGAGAAAGAGTGCAGAAAAGATTTACTCGGATGTCAATGGGACTTGATGGTTTGAGTTATAAGGAGAGGTTGGATAGACTGGGACTTTTTTCTCTGGAGCGTAGGAGGCTGAGGAGTGATCTTATAGAGGTCTATAAAATAATGAGGGGCATAGATCAGCTAGATAGTCAATATCTTTTCCCAAAAGTAGGGGAGTCTAAAACTAGAGGGCATAGGTTTAAGGTGAGAGGGGAGAGATAAAAAAGTGTCCAGAGGGGCAATTTTTTCACACAGAGAGTGGTGAGTGTCTGGAACGAGCTGCCAGAGGTAGTAGTAGAGGCAGGTACAATGTTGTCTTTTAAAAAGCGTTTAGACATTTACATGGGTAAGATGGGTACAGAGGGATATGGGCCAATTGCGGACAATTGGGACTAGCTTACGGGTTAAAAAAGGGCGGCATGGACAAGTTGGGCCGAAGGGCCTGTTTCCATGTTGTAAACCTCTATGACTCTATGACTGATGAATGTTTCAGTAGCAGATGAACTGAGACAGGGATGAAGACAGATGAAATTATGGAGGGGGTAGTCAGAGATTTTGGAGATATAGAGAGTATAACATTTTAATGTACCAAAACATGTTGGCCTGCATGACATGTTATAATTGGATCTCAGGAGGAAGTGGTGCACACTGGAAGCAGAGGTGTTAATGTTAAGGTTGGACAAGACATAGCGCAGCATGTGTTTCAAGCACACAAGTGACAAGAAGATTATAGAACAGGTTTTCTTTATTCCACTGGCATCAAATCTTTTTAAACATTAATGGAGGAGCTTAGCTTGGAGAAATTATCTGTTTGCAATGGGTATTCATAGCTGATGCTCCAAATGCACCAATGGCACAATGGCACAGTGGTTAACACTGCTGCCTCACAGCGCCAGGGACCCGGGTTTGATTCCCTGTTTGGGTCACTGTCTGTGCAGAATTTGCACATTCTCCCCGTGTCTGCGTGGGTTTCCCCCGGATGCTCCGGTTTCCTCCCACAGTCTGAAAGGTGTGCTGATTAGGCGCATTGGCCGTGATAAATTCCCCAATCCCTGTCTCAGTTCATCTGCTACTGAAACATTCATCAATGCCTTTGTTACCCGAACAGGTGCTGGAGTGTGGTGACCGGGGGATTTTCATAGTAACTTCACTGCAATGTTACTATAAGCCTACTTGTGGCTAATAAATAAACTTTAATAAATAAACTTTAGCTCAAATTTTGATCTTTAATCAGCCAGGTTACTGAGATCAGTTGATGGAGCTCCTGTTGCTAATTTCCCATGACCAAATGACCCAGATTACCCTGTCTCTCAGATTCAATGGGGATCTTCCTCTCCTTATGGCATTTCAGACTCACCCAAAAGTGCCACCCAGGCGGTCTGCTTAGGTCTCCAGAGGCTGTTCACCTGCTCCACTGCTGTTCTCCAGCCACCATCAGAGGCTTTGGTTTGCCCTACATGTGACCTTGGGCCTCACAACTCACCAGTCTTGAACTTCTACTCCAGTTGCTGCCCTGCTTCCTCTCTCTCCATGAGGCTCCCGGTTCCGCCACTTCAGCAGTCCACACTTCAGGCTTCAAGTTCAACTCTTGCTGCTTCAGCCTATGCTCCGGGTTTGAGGCTCTACCTCCAGTGGGGGTGGCATCACCCTAATCCTGAGGATGGGGGGGGGCCCACACAGCCAACCGAGTTTCCCGATCAACATCCTCGGCACAGAAACAGTGCTCCGTTGGGAATGCCTGGAGTGAGAAGGTCCTGAAATCCATCCCCGTGCCGATGGTGGGACGCTGAGGTCTCACTCATCTCGCCTGCTACAATAGGGTGGCAAGTGTTTTAGGGAGCGAATTCTAAGTTGTGAGGCAAGGTGGCTGAAACCCTTCTGAGGGCAGAAGGTCTATGGATAGCGATCAAGAGAATGGATCCTAGCTGTATTGAACTTAAACCCCTGTGACCAATTACCAACCATCAACTTCAAATTCATGACACCACACAAATTAATAGATAATTTCCTCATTGACACCTTTCCTGAATTAACCTTCGAGGATTTAATCATGTCTCGTTTAATTTGATTTCGAGAGTCGTGCGATTGTTCTCAAAGTTAAATAAGACTAGACATTTTTGGCTTGTAATCCTCACGAAGGTCAGTCCAGTGATTAGGCTGGAATATCTTACACTTATCATGTACCATCAAACATCAGTGAGCTGAGAATCTATTCTTAGAAATGTAATAAATTGTTTTATCATGCAGGGTTTTTTTTTTAAAAAAAGAAGATTGGCAAATAAAATGAGACAGGGTGAAACACGCATTGCAACAGATGAGAACATCGACTTCTTGTCTTCTGAGAGCTCGTTGCCATGGCAATGGGCCTTTAGAAAATTCCCCACAGCTAACCAATAGTCACTTGAAAGACCTCATGCTCTCTGTTATTTACAAGGCGCTGGCTACAGCACAGCACCAACTCAGAGACCCAAAAAAAAACTAACATGCAAATCTTAAGAAAGTTTGCCAAGGGTTAGTCCCACAAGCACTGCTCACTGCACACGGTATTATTTATTCATGTTTGCTTTGAATAATGAATGAAACTAATAATGTACTTTAGCTATGTTAGAGAGGCTTACTTATCTTCTTACGAGCTTAGTACATGCCCGTTAGCGAGTGAGCCTGAATATTTTTTTCCCAGCGAGCTAACAATACCTGTGTCATTTCATTATCTTCCATGACTGGGGTGGCACAGTGGTTAGCACTGCTGCCTCACAGCGCCAGGGACCCGGGTTCGATTCCTGGCTTGGGTCACTGTCCGCGCGGAGTCTGCACCTTCTCCCCGTGTCTGTGTGGATGAGAGGGGGTGAATAAGTCACATTGAGCTGTAATCAACAGGCTTCTGGGTCGGAATTGGTGATGTCCTGGACGGCAGGCATGCTGACATAGTGGCTAGCACTGCTGCCTCACAGCACCAGGGATCCGGGTTTGATTCCAGGCTTGGGTCACTGTCTGCGTGGAGTCTACACGTTCTCCTCGTGTCTGCGTGGGTTTCATCTGGGTGCCCCGGTTTTCTCCCACAGTCCAAAGGCATGCTGGTTAGGTGCATTGGTCATGTTAAATTCTCTCTCAGTGTACCCGAACAGGCGCCGGAGTGTTGCAGCTAGGGGATTTTCACAGTAACTTCATTGAAGTATTAATGTAAGTCGACTTGTGACACTAATAAATAAATTTAAACTTTTAGATGCCCTATTGCCCCTTGTAATAAACACAGAAACCCTACAGTGCAGAAAGAGGCCATTTGGCCCATCGAGTCTGCACCGACCACAATCCCACCCAGGCCCTTCCCCCATATCCCTACATATTTTACCCGCTAATCCCTCTAACCTACACATCTCAGGACACTAAGGGGCAATTTTAGCATGGCCGATCAACCTAACCCGCACATCTTTGGACTGTGGGAGGAAACCGGAGCACCCGGATGAAACCCACACAGACACGAGGAGAATGTGCAAACTCCACACAGACAGTGACCCGAGCCGGGAATCAAACCCAGGTCCCTGGAGCTGTGAAGCAGCAGTGCTAACCACTGTGCTACCGTGCCGCCCTCGTCAGTTTTTATTCCCCTCGTCGCCACAGTCTAGCAATGCACCTAACTAGTACATCTTTCAGAATGTGGGAGGAAACCAGAGCACCCAGAGGAAACCCACACAGACATGGGGAGAATGCGCAAGCTCCACGCAGACAGTGACCCAAGCCGGGAATTGAACCTGGGTCCCTGGTACTGTGAAGCAGCTGTGCTAACCACTGTGCTACTGTGCCGCTGGCTGGAATGGGGTTAATCTTGACATCAATTTTCCAGCTCTCAGGCATTCAGGGTTCCATATTTCAATGTTCTAGCTGATGTCTCTCTTTAACTTTGAATCTGTAATCAATTCCACCATCGTGCTTCTCAAATCACAACCTTCTGGCAGCTCTTTTGAAATAGGATCGTAAGGCCTTGTTAGTGGATGAGGAGATTTAAAATAAAATAATAATTGAGGAGGTTTCTCGATGCATGCCAGGGCCGCACAGCTAGAACTTTCGTGAGAAAATTAATAATGCAGTCCATTTCTGTTCATTCAAAATGCACTGACCTCAAATTATTCAATAATTCAGATTTTTATGTTAGCGCCAGAAAGGACTTTGAATTAGACGGAGTGCAATGCTAAAAAAGTAAAGAAAAAATAATTTGAGAAATATTCATGGAAGTGGGCGGGATTCTACAGATTGGGGAGCGTGAGTGTAGCGATTCCCAAAGATTCAGATGCAGAAAACTTTCTTTGACATGCATACTTGGACTGTAAGTCATCGAGTCATAGAACAATAGAGCACGGAAACAGGCCCTTCGGCCCAACCAGTCCATGCCAACCATGGTGTACTCCCAGCTAGTCCCATTTGCCCACATTTGGCCCACATCCTTTCCCATCCATATACTTATCCAAGTGCTTTTATAAATGTTGCAATGGGCCTGCCTGTATTTTAATGTGCTCCTGTTAACCAGTCTGCAGCCCTGGGGCAGAGGTTGAAGTTAACTTCAATTTAGTGCAGCAAGGTAAAGTCCAGGTTTCAGACTGACAGAAAGAAAGAAAGGACTTTCATTTCAACCATTCCTTCACTACCTCAAGGCATCTTAAAGTGCTTCATAGCCACTACAGTGGAGGAGGGCTTGTGGGCCACTGGGTGATGTCCCTATCTCTGAGGCAGAAGCTCTGGGTTTGAGTCGCACCCCAGGACTTGAGGGCCGAGGAAGTCCCGTTCATAATGTGGACAAACAGGTCGAGTATCAACCTGAAAATCCTTCTAACATGCCACTGGCTGGTGTAAGAATGGGAGAGACCCCTGGGGCAGGATTCTCTGGCCGCACTCACCCCAAGACGCAAAGATCCAGCGGACCTTCGCATGGTCTGCCCCTGCCCGCTGCGATTCCAATGGCAGGCAGGATGGAAAGATTCCAGCCCTGGTCAGCCACATATGATGTGGAGTGGCGCCCCTCAAGCTATAAGCCTCTGGCAACAAATTATTTCAATTTGATTTGATTTGATTTATTATTGTCTCCTGTATTGGTATACAGTGAAAAGTATTGTTTCTTGCGTGCTATACAAACAAAGCATACCGTTTATAGAGAAGGAAATGAGACAGTACAGAATGTAGTGTCACTGTCATAGCTAGGGTGTGGAGAAAGATCAACTTAATGATGAGGTAGGTCCATTCAGAAGTCTGATGGCAGCAGGGAAGAAGCTGTTCTTAAATCGGTTGGTACGTGACCTCAGACTTAGTGACCTGCTTCTGGAACTACTAGCTCTGGAATAGACGAAAGTCTGCCTTAGTGCAACACTAGGTGCGGGTGGAGAATTGGAATAGGCAATGCTGTACTTTTTGAAGCATAGTCACTGTTGGTGTGTTGGCAACATGGCAGCCAACTTGCAACAGCAAACTCCGACAAACAGCATTGCGGTCAGCAGTGAATGAACAATGCTTGCTATTCATTTAGCTGTTCACAGGCTTTGGACTAGATTCTCAAATGCCTTTTGGGGTGAGTTCAGTTGCAGCTGCACTTTGAAAATAGCACTCATGGATAGCGTGTCAGGCTTAAAGTCTATATAGGTATTAGTCATAATTAACACTGATGTGGAGTTTCCGGTGTTGGACTGGGGTGGGCACCGTAAGAAGTCTCACAACACCAGGTTAAAGTCCAACAGGTTTATTTGGTAGCACAAGCTTTCGGAGCACTGCGCCTTCATCAGGTGAGTGGAGGATTTGGTTTACAAACAGGGCATATATAGACACAAACTCAATGTGTCTGTATATGCCCTGTTTGAAAACCAATTCCTCCACTCACCTGATGAAGGGGCAGCACTCCGAAAGCTCATGCTACCAAATAAACCTGTTGGACTTTAACCTGGTGTTGTGAGACTTCTTACAATTAACACTGCAATGAAGTTAATGTGAAAATTCCCTAGTGTCTGTTCGGGTACACTGAGGGAGAATTTAGCATGACCGATGTACTTAACCAGCACATCTTTCGGACTGTGAGGGAAAACCAGAGCACCCGGAGGAAACGCACGCAGACAGGGGGAGAATGTGCAAACTCCACACAGACAGTGACTCAGGCCGGGAATCGAACCCAGGTCCCTGGTGCTGTGAGGCAGCAGTGTTAACCACTGTGTCACTATGCCACCCTTCCTGCTTCCGACACCGCCGGGACACACTGCAATATTTAAAGGGAGGACTGGGGAGGCATTGCTGGCAAGCTGCTCACCTCCAATTAACTGGCCATTAAACTAATTGAAGAACTTGCTAATGACCTGGGGAGGTTCAGAGGAGCTTTTCAAATTGTCGAGTGTCAACAGCGAAAAGTCTGGTGCACGTTACTGTTCACACGTCAGGAGCATTGTGGAGTGCGATAATGTGATGTTGCTGCTGAATGAAAATTTTAAGAACAAAAAGGGTTACTCAAACTGAGGTGCTCAAGTGGTGGCACAAAATTGATATCGAGGTGGCATGGTAGCACAGTGGTTAGCACTGCTGCCTCACAGCGTCAGGGACCTGGGTTCAAGCCCAGCCTTGGGTAGCTGTGTGGAGTTTGCACATTCTTGCCGGGTTTCCTCCAGGTGCTCCGGTTTCCTCCCACAGTCCAAAGCTGTGTGGGTTAGGTGGATTAGCCACATTAAATTGCTCATTAGTGCCCAAAGATATGCAGGTTAGGGAGATTGGAGGGGCAAATGTGCGGGGTTACGGAGCTAAGGCAGGAGTGAGGTGGGCACGGGTAAGATTCTCTTTTGGAGAGTCAGTGCAGACCTGATGGGCCGAATGGCCTCCTTCTACACTGTTGGGATGCTATGATTTGAGTAGAGCGGGTCCAGTAACTTGTGAGTAACAGTTTGGTTGATGAGGGTGCTGGTCCTCCGCAGTGCTGCCAGCTCCATTCTGCAACGCCATGGTAACCCCCTCTCATAGCTGCCATTTGTCTTTGAGCATTGCGCATCAGAACCAATTTCCGCCTTCAGTTGTACCCAGCGCTAATGAGCAGCAAACTGCCTCAAGCCCACTTTATAGTCAGAGACACAGCCATGGTGCAGGACTGGGGGGTCAGAAATGATCTGAGTGATGGGATCCTGATTCTGGACTGTTTGTGTTTTTTGTACAGCAGCTTTGGGTCATTGGCACACAGTGTGCTGTCTTCTACGGTGTCCAGCAAGCAACAACATGTGTCCTCAACAAAACACACAATAGGGTGCAGATATAAAGCATGTAAATTCACATATTGAATCAAATGTAAAATCTGTAGGACAGAATGTGAAATAATGAGATGGAAAGAATGTTGGGATAATATAGAGAGATAAAAGTGAAAGGAAGAAAATGTTTTTAATTATTAAATTTTTATTTCAAAAGTCTCCAAAAATGATTACAATCTTACAGAAAGTATCTCCGTACTTGTAAATGTTAATTTTCAGTGCCAGAAAGTTTGCATCTTTAATTAAGACTTAACATGCAGTGAAAATTCACTTCCACTCAGACAAGTCTTAACTTTTTCTGAAGTGAGTAATTAGTGGGGAATTACAACAACTTCACCCCCTTCATGTATCTACAATCATAGAATCCCTACAGTGCAGAAGGAAGCCATTTGGCCAATCGAGCCTGCACTGACAACAATCCCATCCCAGGATCTATCACCATAACCCCACATATTTACACTGCTAATCTCCCAGACACTAAAGGGCAATTTAGCATGGCCAATCAACCTAACCGCACATCTTTGGAGTGTGGGAGGAAACTGGAGCACCCAGAGGAAATCCATACTGACATGAGGAGAATGTGCAAACTCCACAGAGACAGTCACCCAAGGCCGGAATTGAACCCGGGTTTCTGGTGCTGTGAGGCAGCAGTATTAACCACTGTGCCACCCTGCTGCCCAGAGTTTCCCAATTTAACAACATTTGTGGGAGCAAAAGAGAAAACGCTGGAAAATCTCAGCAGATCTAGCAGCATCTGTAAGGAGAGAAAAGAGCTTACGTTTCGAGTCCAGATGACTCTTTGCCAAAGCTAAAAGGCATAGAAATTATCTCCCATTTTCTATCCTTACAGATGCTGCCAGACCTGCTGAGACTTTCCAGTGTTTTCTCTTTTGGTTTCAGATTCCAGCATCCGCAGTAATTTGCTTTTAACATTTGTGGGAGAGCGGGGCAACAAATTGATGTCCGTTTAGGGTGTGTCTGTGTCAGGACTCTCTAGAAACTGCATAAGGGCAGTTGCGATAACTGAACAGGTCACATTTAAATAACAATTAACCCCCCAGAGAATCTGAGCCAACTTGTAAGGGGAGCAGAAGAAGAAACTTTTACCAATCTTCTGTTAAACCAGTTTGTAACTTCCCTCATTTCCTCGAGATCCCAACAGATCTGATGGCCGACACCCCTTGTACTGGCAATTCAAGCATTATTTCTCATGTGATCACAGAACAGTGAGGATGAAATGTCTATCTTATGCATTAAAAGGAGACAGAAGTGATAAGAAATCCTTTGTGACTGTTACATTTTATCTGTAATTCTAAGTACAATGGATTTGCATGCAGTTCAAGCCACATCAGAAGAAGAAAATGTAGGAGAGATCTGGGGATCTCCTATGATAAGTTGCATGCTACGTTCTTTTAGAATGACAGTAGCAACATACGGCGTAATGCATAATATATCATTCTGCTCTTGGACATTTACGAAGCATTTGGTTAACAAAGGACTAGATGGCAGGGATGAGTTGAGGTAAGTAGGACAAGGGAAAGCTTGAGGGAAGGACAGTATGGAAGGTTACGGTAATATGATGAGATGAGGAATGTTGGTTGGAGGCTAACATGGAGCATAACACCAGTATGGCGCAGTTGGGCCGAATGGCCTGTTTCGGTGCTGTAACCTTTTTGATTTTGATTTGATTTGATATATTATTATTGTTTCTTGCATGCTATACAGACAAAGCTTACCATTCATAGAGAGGGAAAGGAGAGAGTGCAGAATGTAGTGTTACAGTCATAGCTAGGGTGCAGAGAAAGATCAACTTAATGCAAGATAGGTCCATTCAAAAGTCTGATGGCAGCAGGGAAGAAGCTGTTCTTGAGTCGATTGGTACACAATCTCAGACTTTTGTATCTTTTTCCCAACAGAAGAAAGTGGAAGAGAGAATGTTTGGGGGGCGGGGGGTCCGGCTTTTCTGAGGCAGCAGGAAGTGTAAACAGAGTCAATGGATGGAAGGCTGGTTTGCGTGATGGATTGGGCTACATCCACGACCTTTTGTAGTTCCTTCTCTGCCACTCTGTAGCTTGCATTAAAATTGATGCAAAATAACCCAGTGAAGAAAATGAAAGGCTTGCTTGTAAGCAGCTCCTTCCAGGGCCTCTGGTGTTCCAAATCACTTTATAGCCAATTACGATTTTGTGAAATATGGCGCCTCTTGTTATCTAAGGAATATGGTAGCTAATTCCCACGCAGCAATTTCCCACAAAAAACACAATGAGCATGACCAGATAATCTGCTTTTCTTTTAGAGGTTTTGTTTGAGGGATAAATATTGACCAGGTACTTTTTTGCAAATTGTCCTATGGGGTCTTTTACACCTAGCTCAGAGGACAGACAGGACCTCAGTCTTATCCAAAGGAAGGCACCTCCA
The DNA here is from genome assembly GCF_964213995.1 of Mustelus asterias. Taxonomy (NCBI): domain Eukaryota; kingdom Metazoa; phylum Chordata; class Chondrichthyes; order Carcharhiniformes; family Triakidae; genus Mustelus; species Mustelus asterias. Next base: position 114,647,884 of record NC_135809.1, on the reverse strand, counting down.
ACAATGCTGCACTCTCTCAGTGCAGTGGTAGAGGTGTCAATCTAGATTTTCGTGCTCAAGTCACAACCTTCTGACTCAGAGGCTAAGCCAACACAGGAGCACGATCCAACTAAGAAACTGACAGTGAGCCAAAAAAGGAGACATTAGGACCAGTGACCAAATCATTTTTAGAGATAAGGTTCTAAGGAGGGTTAAAAAAACAGAGGAGAAAGATAGCGAGGCGGAGAGGGGTTTACGAAAGGAATTCCAAAGCTTAATCATTGAGAGTACAGGTGAAAATAGTGGGCTGAAGGAAGTGGGGAATGAACAAGAGGTCACAGCTTGGCAATTGTAGAATTATTTTGGGAGGGATGGTCTTGTAGGGCTGGGGGCAGTCTGGGCAAGGAGATATGGGATTTGAACACTTGAATGAGAATTTTAAAACTGTGGCATTCGGTGGCCGAAAGACACAAAATTATTGAAGGTGACCTTAGCTAGGCTGGGTAGGCCACATTCCTCAACAATGCAGACAGATGCCAACAGCTGGCGGGCTCTGCCTCATGCATATCACACTGATGTTGGCACTTCTAATTTCTCACTGGTGCCTGACTTTCTACAGCAGCTCAGGAATATCTGACGAATCCCTTGATGATTACAGAGCAGACGTAGACAACCTGCTGTTTTAATTAGTCTCAGCATCTATCTTACACTAATGGAGATTACTGTTTCTGTCCCTTCAACACAGCATCTGTGCAGCTTGGTGACATGTGAGATGGTGTGAAGAGCTACGAGTGAATGAAACAGAATTGTTTTGCCAGAACTTAATGGGTGCGATGTGTGTGGGAGTGGCTGAATGGTGTCGTTACGAGTGAGATGTGTGTGGGAGTGTGTGGAGGTATTTGCTGCCATATTCATATCCTTCTTGAACCTCAATGTCCTCAGCTACCTCCAGGGGTTTCAATTGACTTTTGGCTTTTTTCCCGTGCTACATGGGGATGCCACAAAGCTGGTTGATCACCCTTCATATCAATCATCATCTTTGGGATTTGGCAGCTGTTTCTTTGACAGTTAGATGTCCTTCCTGCCTCTAACCCTCCTCGTTTATCGGACCGGGGACCGGCATCAATACAAACTGGTTTGCTTGCACCAATGGCTTGGGCCTTCCATGGCCAACAAGTCCTGGAGTAGGAATTCAACCCAATCCATTCTGGTTCAGAGGCAGGGGTACCTCTGTCTGAGGCAGGATCGAGCTTTTATGCACCAACATTGCAACACACTGGGCCAGATTTTACCATTGCATCGAGCCTGAAAATGGGCACGAAAACTTGGTAAAGTCGAGTGTGAGGCCATTAGTGCGATCCGCGCCCACGTCCGCGCAGTTGCCCACTTTACCAAGGCCCAAAAAGGGCCGCAATCTGAACCGCGCCCAAAACTAGCGCATCGGCTATTTAAATGCATTTGCTCTCTGCTGGGGGGGGGGTGTGGGTGGGGGATGGGGGGTAGGGAGGCCAGATGGGTTTCTGGTGGGGGGGGGGGGGGCAGGCGGAGGAGACCGCTGCCACTCAGCGGGCGATCAGTGGGGGGGAAGGGGGCAGGGGGCCACAATCGGTGTGGGTTGCGGGGGGTGGGCGGTGGGTGGATAAGGGGGACAGTTATGTTGTGGGGGTGGCGATGTCTGTGAGGGCCATCGCTCCCGCTTTTTGCGATGTGACGGGCGCATTTTTTCAAATTTCTTTCTCACAGCGCATGCGCAGTTCAAAGCTCCGATCGGAGCTGAAGCGTGTCGGGCGCGATAAGCCCCGCCCACAGCGCGATTCAGACTCCCGATCTTTTTTTCAGGCTAAGTGCGAGTGGGGGTGCCTGAGAACAGGTTTCCAAGTTGGATTTGAATTGCGCTCAGATTCAGCACTTAGAATCAAAATGGTAAAATCGGGCCCACTTAGTTAAAAGGCACGGTGGCACAGTGGTTGGCACTACTGCCTCACAGCGCCAGGGACCCGGGTTCGATTCCTGGCTTTGGGTCACTGTCTGTGCAGAGTCTGCATGTTCTCCCCGTGTCCACATGGATTTCCTCCAGGTGCTCCAATTTCCGTGCAGGTTAGGTGCATTGGCCATGCTAAATCCTCCCTCAGTGTGCCCGAACAGGCACCGAAGTGTGGTGACTAGGGGACTTTCACAGTAACTTCATTGCAGTGTTAATGTAAGCCTACTTGTGACACTAATAAATACACTTTAAACTTTAAATATCTGTAAGCAACCCCACAGTAACAGCATCCCAGTCCCTGGGGCAGTGGATCAGGAACATGTTCCTCTGTCACTTAGAATAATGTGATTGGTCCTCAGCCAAATTGTAACAGCCAATCTGCAGCCTCTGTACACTGCCTTGTTATAGACTATGGAGCGTCACTTTGCACCTCGACAGGGTTACCATAAAAAAACAACCTATTTATTCTGATGGGTTTAACATGGAGCTAATAGCCAATGAGTATGGAATCACATCTCTTGCTAATTGTTTTGTATTAGCCAGGAAACAACTGGGACAGTTTCTTGAAGTTCACCAATGAAACAAAGCCATAAAGAATTCTGATCTCTTGCGCCCTTCCAACTTCCTTTACCCCACCATTGACAGATGTGCCTTCAGGCGCCAAGGCCCTAAACTTTGGAATTCTCTTCTGAGCAATTCTGGCTACACATACCATCACTACACCATTTTATACTGGCATTATGTCCACTCAGCCTGGTACTGTGCAGTGACCAACAACACTGGCACTATTCACCACGAACTCTGTTATGCTCACACCGTGTCACTTTGCACTGGTCATGTTATATTTGTGTCCTTCTCCTCAAGCTTACACGCATCCTCTTTTCTTCAGTTAATATCAGTTGACTGATTTCAAGGGGCGGCATGGTGGCACAGTGGTTAGCACTGCTGCATCACAGCACCAGGGACCCGCCTTCGATTCCCTTCACGTTCTCCCCATGTCTGTGTGGGTTTCCTCCGGGTGCTCTGGTTTCCTCCCACAGTCCGAAAGACATGGTGGCTAGGTGCACTGGCCATGCTAAGTTCTCCCTGAGTGTACCCGAACAGGCATTGGAGTGTGACAACTGGGGGGATTTTCACAATAACTTCATTGCAGTGTTAATGTAAGCCTACACGTGAAACTAATAAATAAATAAATAAACTCTGCACTCCATAATGTCCTGGCTTCTTTTTTCCCTCCACTTATGTTCAAACTAATTCTGTCAGTGGTTTTCTGGACCTTGTTCATTTTTGCCCATTTATTTTGATTTGAACTCTTTGATTTGTCAGTGATGTATATTTCAACTTAAAAATCTCCGTCGTGAACCCTTTCCCAGCACTGCAAAACACAGAAGATCAATTGGCATCCTTAGGAGGGAAAACAGGTTAATACTTTGAGTAAGTATCTTTGCCTGCTCTGGTGTAGGGTCAGTGAATGAGGTTGCAATCTTTCACCTGAGGTAGAAAGCAATAAAGTAAACCTTTCCAGCCAATCATGATCATCCCCTTCCTACATGAATGGCATTATTTGAAGATGAGCAGAGGAATCATCCATGGAATCCCAGGATTAATCTTTCTCCATCAATCAACAAAAAACAGATGAGCAGGTCATTGGTCACATGGTTATTTGTGGGAGCTTGCTATGCATAAATTGGCTCCAGTGCTTTCTGCTTACAACTGCGATTACATGTATGAAAAAGTACCTCAGTGACTGCAAAGCATTGTTGGATGTCCTGAGATTGTGAAAGGCACTGTTAAAGAAAAGAAAGACTTACATTTCTGTCGCACCTTTCACAACCAGCAGATGTCTCAAAGTGTTTTAAAGCCAATGAAGTACTTTCGAAGTGTAGTCACTGTCGTAGTGAAGGAAATGAACAATAGCCAATTTACGCACAGCAAGCCCCAACAAACAGCAATGTGATCATTGTCATCTGATCAGCGTTTTTGCAATTGCTGATAAATATCGACCAGGACATCAGAGATGTGGACCAAAATTCTCTGGCCATTCACACCCCACCACTGCTGCCAGCGAGAATGAAGAATTTGGTGCTCAGCCAAATCTCCATTCACAGCAGCGGGACTGGAGTTCTGAAACCTCCTGTTTGTATATTCCCAGGGAGATATTTGATTGACATGTCTTGCAGTCATTGTTGCAGGCCAAGTAATCACAGTTTTTGATCTTTCATCTCAATGTTTTGGCACATTTTGAATCACAGGTTATGTGATTCTTTCATCCTCCACAGAGGGTAAGTATCTGGTGGGCTGTAACTGGTTGGGTAGCAGTTCCCATTGTCTTGACAGAATTGCAGTGCATTATAAGTCCAACACTTTTTATTTTACAATGCCTTCCTGCAAATAGCCCCTGTTTGACGTTGACCTTGACACCCCCAGGAGGGAAATTCCAAACAACATCTTATACCTACAGTACAATCCATAGATGAACTTTCCAGAAAAGCGGTCAATTACAATAGCCGATATCAGGTGATAGCTGGCACCCATCTTTGGCCAGTGTCTTTTCTTGATTTTTTTTTAAAAAGGCAAGTACTTTTTAAACAGTTCAATACATCTTTAGTTAGCTGGTAAAGTTATGAGTAGATCTACTCAGTCATCACTTTGCATTGTCGTGACACAATGTTAGAAAGTGGCACTGCAATAGAAGCAGCATTGATTTTCTTACTCACTGGAGTGAGACTTGAACCCACAACATTCTGACTCAAAGATGAGCCACAGCTGATGCAACTATAAATGTGTGTCTTTCTCTCTTGTAGTGTTGGTGCAAAGCCAATGCCCCTCAATCGCTATTTCAAGTTTAAGCTCATTCTCCAGATCTGGATATTGCTGGCAAGATTGGTATTTAATGCTCATACCTTAAATACCTTGAGAAGGTACTGATGGGGCCTCATATTTTTGTCGCAATTTTCTTGACATAACTGAGTGGCCCATTAGACTACTTTAGAGTTCAGAGTCAAGCACATTGGTGTGGAACTGGAGGGACTTTTTGGAGGTCCCTTCCCTCAACAGACATTAGTTAAATTGTCCATTTGTTAAAGACACTCCCACAGCTTCAGGGTCGCTTCTGCTGATACCAACTTTTTTTTCTCACATATTCTTTTCAAATATGATAGAACTGGATTTCAGTCTCTGCTAAATTATTAGTCCTGGATTCTGGGTTGCTCATTCAGGGACATAAACATGAAACAACCATTCCCAATCAAATCAGCACCCATGAACCTGTCAGCAACTTGTCCAACTACTTAAATCTAGAATTCCCTCCCCCCAAGATATGGTTGAGGATGGGGGGTCAAATTTTTAAAATTTAAACCTGACGCAGATACGTTTTGGTTAGCCAATGGTATTATGGATTATAGAATCCATAGCATCCCTACAGTACAGAAGGAGCCCATTCAGCCCATTGAGTCTGTACTGACCACAATCCCACCCAGGCCCTATTCCCGCAACCCCACACATTTACCTAGCTAATCCCCCTGATGCTAAAATTTAGCATGGCCAATCCACCTAACTTGCACATCTTTGGACTATGGGAGAAAACGAGCACTCAGAGGAAGCCTGCGCAGACACGGGGAAAACGTGCAAACTCTGCGCGGACAGTGACCGAGGCACAAATTGAATCCAGGTCCCTGGTGCTGTGAGGCAGCAGTGGTAACCACTGTGCCACCGTGCCGCCCAACCAAGGTGAGTAAATGAAATTAAGGCACAGAATAAGATCCAATTAAATGATGGCAGAGTGGTTAGCACTGCTGCCTCACAGCGCCAGGGACTTGGGTTCGATTCCAGCCTTGGATGACGGTCGGTGTGGAGTTTGTACTTTCTCCCTGTGTCTGTGTGGGTTTCTTCCGGGTGCTCCAATTTCCTCCCACAGTCCAAAGATGTACGGGTTAGGTGGATTGGCCATGCTACATTGTCCTTAGTGTCCCAAGATGGCTGGGTTAGGGGGATTAGTGGGATAAATGTGTCAGAGAGTTGGTGCAGACTCGATGGGCTGAATGGCCTCCTTCCATACCATAGGGATTCTATGATTCGAATGCTGAAAAAGGCTAGAGAGACTGAAAATACACTCTTGTTCCTGTGCTCATGTTCCTAACCCTTCCTGTTCTTTAGTAAAAAACAGGAAAAAGGTGGAGGAACTGGTGTGACGACAACAATAATCTCTCTCTCAATGAAGGAGGTAGTCATCGACTTTAGGAAGCATAGTGGAGAACATGCCCTGTCTACATCAATGTGGATGAAATTGAAATCGAAATTGGAAGTTTCTAGGTATCTAGACCACCAATAACCTGTCCTGGTTCCCTCCATGCCGACACTATAGTTAAGAAAGCCCAGCAACACCTCTACTTTCTCAAAAGACTAAGGAAATTCAGCATGTCCACTACAACTCTCACCAACTTTTACAGATGCACCATAGAAAGCATCATTTCTGGTATATCACAGCTGGATATGGCTCCTGCTCTGCCCAATACTGCAAGAAACTACAAAGGGTCGTGAACAAATCCCAGTCCATCATGCAAACCAGCCTCCCACCCATTGACTCTGTTTACACTTCCCGCAGCCTCGGAAAAGCAGCCAGCATAATCAAGGACCCCACAAACCCCAGACATACTCTCTTCCACCCTCTTCCTTTCAGAATAAGGTACAAATGTCTGGGGACACATACCAACCAACTCAAGAACAGCTTCTTCCCTGCTGCCATCAGACTTTTGAATGGATCTACCTTATATTAAGTTGATCTTTCTCTACACCCTAGCTATGACTGTGACACTACATTCTGCACCCTTTCCTTTCCTTCTCTGTGAAGCGAATGCTTTGTCTGTATAGCACGCAAGGAACAATACATTTCACTGTATACCAATACATGTGAATATAATAAATCAAATCAAACATCCGGCCACTTCCACTGTAGGCTGAGTGCATTAAAGAACCTCGAATAGTGTTTGCCATCAATTACAAAGTATTAAAGTTATGCAGTGATTGAATAATGTTGGTTTTTTTAAAGGGAGAAAAAGAACCTGCACTTATACATCCCTTTCCACACCCTCAGGAGACCCAAGTGTTTTATAGTCAATAAAGTACTTTTTGAAGTGTAGTCACTGTCGCAAAAGAGCAAACACATCCACAGCAAGTTCTTACAAACAATGCCATGACAATGAACAGACAATAGCCGGGATTCTCCCCAACTTGCAGGAAAATGGGAGCAACTCCCATTGGTTTTTTCAGTGTGATTTCCGGAATGATTATTCGACACTCTATGCATCACTCAGTGCCCAAGTGGGAGTCCCTCTGAAAATAAGGAGGCAGGGCCTATTCCTATTGGAGAGGCCAGCAGCACAGCGCTGAGTGGGTCACTGCGCATGCGCTGATCTGTCAACGCCGAGGTCGGCGCGTACGCAGTAGCACCGCATTGCCGGCCTCCCGATCACTGGCCAGCCTGATCGCTTGCCATCCCTGCAACCCACCATCGCTGGACTTGCGAACCCCCCCTCCCCTCGATCACTGGCCTCCTGGACCTCCTTGGGCAAGCCCTGATGAATCCACCCTTCCCCCAGCCTGCCCTGACCCTCCCATCCGGCCAGCCCTGATCTCCCAATTCCCCACCCCCCCACCGACAGTAACCCCCCCCTCCCCCCTTGGCAGCCCCCACATGCACCCAGCCATCCCAACCCCTGCACCCCCGGCATCCCTGACCCCTCCGGCAGCCTCGACCCCCCCAGCAGCCCCATTTTCCCAACGTGGATGGAGAGTCCCAATCGCCCTCTTCCCTCCCGCTGCCACCGATCCTCTTGCAGAGTGGCAGTGGGTCCCCCAACCCCCACCAATTGCCCCCAATGGGCTCCGCCCCCAGTAGGCCCTGCTCGCTCTGGCTCCACCCCCTTGGCACTGCGTGATGCCCGTTAGGCAGTGCCAAGATGCCCCTTGGGCATTGCCAGTTTGCCCCTTGGGCAGCACCAGGGTTCTAGGCTGGCACTGCCCAAGGAGTACGCCTCCTTACCCCCGACCTCCCGGGGAGGCCTCCATGGCCTCTCTTCTCTCCAGCAGGGTTGGATGCCTGTTCGCTGTTAGTGAGGAGCAGCAGTGAACCCCACTGGAGTGAACAGGCCCGCTAATGAAATGGAAATCTGGATTTCCATATGGCAATTAGATCTACGCCGATTTCTGGCGCGGAGCAGATTACTCTGGAAATCTTTGCTGTGGAGACTCATGGAGGCTGTGACACCCAGCGGGAAGCCTGCGAAACCACCTCCGCTGATGTCTCCCAGCCCGCTGCATTGCTTGAGCAGCACAGCAGGCTGGGAGAATCGCCCCCAATCTCTTTCAATTATGTTGTTTGAGTGATCACCAGTTTAACCAGATCACCAGGCAGAACTTTTATGTCAGGAAGAATGTCTCTGTTTATCTGTGAAATAGCGTGGTAGGATCCTCTACATCCACCTGAGAAAGCAGACAAAGCCTCTGTTCAATGTCTCAAGAAAGGTTGCGCAGCGGACAGTGCACTACTCCCTCAGTATTTCACTGGATTACAGCGCTGTCATAGCCCATTCGGTTGATATTTTACTTTGCTTTCCTTCGTTGACATGAACCAAAGTTCTTCTGGTATCGCGAGTGTGCAGAAAAAGCAAGCATTGATCCCTTCCAATCTCATAACAAACATCTTTATTTCTGTGAACAGCTTTTTTGAGCTTATAATGTGACTGTCTGCAAACAAGCAATTTATAAATGAGCAAATCCAAGCGAATGACGCAGGAATGTTAATGCATAGGGCTCATACAAGCTACGCTACACAATATCCCCTCTAAGCTGCTTGGCCACAGCCTGAACACTTCCACACAAATTGGTCCCTTTAAGTCGCGGCCACATGTGCATAACCAAGCAAAAAAAATTAAAGGAGCCACGCACTTAAATAAGACCTAAGCGTTCCAAAAAAAAAATTAAAAGCAAACATTGATGCTAAACTTTTATAACTCACAGGTTGGACCTGTTAAAGTGTCAACATGACTTTGTTGGCAGTTCTCATATCCCTGTGCCAGAGGCTGGGAGTCAAGGTCCAGGACTTGAGAACAAAGGTTAACTCTACAAGCTGGCACTCACTGAGTGGAGTGCTATACGGTAGGAGGTGCAATCTTTTGGGTGCAAAATTAAATCAAGTCTGTCTGCTCAGGTGATTATAAAAGATCTCATGACACTATTTTGCAGAAGAACGGGGTTATTATTTCTTGACATACTGGCGACTCCATGACCTGGATGTTACAAGATGTTACAAAATGTTACACAGAGGGTGGTGGGGGCCTGGAATGCACTGCCAAGCAAGGTGATTGAGGTGGACGCGCTGGGATCGTTTAAGACTTATCTAGATAACCACATGAACAGACTGGGAATAGAGGGATACAAAAGAATGGCCTAGTGGGCACATGAGCGGCGCAGGCTTGGAGGGCCGAAGGGCCTGTTCCTGTGGTGTATTGTTCTTTGTTCTTTGTTCTTTGAAAGTTGAAGTCCCCTACAATTCCCACCCTATTTTTCTTGGAGCTATCTGCAATCTCCTTACATATTTGCTCCTCAATTTCCCGCTGACTGTTTGGGGGCCTGTAGTACAATCCTATCAAAGTGATCTCTCCCTTCTTATTTCTCAGTTCTACCGTATGGACTCAGCGGGCGAACCCTTGGATATATCCCCTCTCAGTATTACTGTGATGTTCTTCCTAACTAAAAACGCAACTTCCCCTCCTCTCTTGTTCCATCTTTCCAATAGCATCTGTACCCTGGAACATTGAGCTGCCAGTCCTGCTCCTCCCTTAGCCATGTTTCAGTAATAGCTATAATATCCCAGCCCTATATACCCACCCATGCCCTGAGATCATCTGCCTTGCCCATTCAGCCTCTTGCATTTAAATAAATGCAGTTTAATCTAGATTTCCCTTGCTCTCTGCCCTGCTTTCTCAGACCATCTGTCCTGTCATGTTTTGTACACTCTCCCTGTGTTTTATTTCTCTTAGCCTTACTGAATCCATTCGCTGAGTTCTCCACAGTACCCTGTACTGTGGCCCTTTTTGATTTTTGTCTTTGGTTTCTCTGTCTTCCACTTTTCTCCTGACTGCCTTTTGTCTCTTTACTTTACTTCCCTCTGACTTCCTGACTTCAGTTATTTGAAAAGTCTGGAGAAGCTGGGATTGTTTTCCTTAGAACAGAAAAGGTGAATAAAAGTTTAAGGAAAAATGGGGGTGCTGGTGAGGGTAGTGGCAGTGGAAGTGGGAGAGAGGTAAGGGTGGGTTTAGTCATTGGACAGGAAAAATCTCCACCGAGAGGAGGGCACAGATTTATAATAACTGGCAAAAAAAAACAGAGTGGAGATAACAAGATTTATTTTCCACTCAGCAAGTTTGTTATGATCTGGAATGTCCATAATCATAGAATCAAAATACAATTACAGAAGGAAGCTTTCAACCCTTCAAGCATGTGTTCTGCAAGAGAAATTTAGCCCAACCCATTTCCCCACCCATAGCCCAGTAAATCTTTTCTCTTGGAAGCAGATTCAACAATGCGGAATTAGATAAGTACTTGGAAAGGAAATAAAAATGAGGAGCTATTGGTAAAGAGCAGCTTAATTAGGACTAATTAGATTGCTGTTTCAAAAGAACCAGCGTAGACAGAAGGGGCCCAATGGCCTCCTTCTGTGCTGAGTGTTTCTATGATTCCACTTCTCTGTCTTAATGATTAATATTCAACAGCAGCACCAAAAATGTTACCTTTTAAGAGCAGTATCCGTCAAATAGCAGGAAAATACTGAAAATTAATGGCAAAATAGTTTTGTTATTTAGGAATCAAATTGCTAGATGGAATAGATATTCAGCTCCAATATGAACTATTCATATCCAATGTTCGACTGTTCAGATGCACTCAGAGTTCTTTTAAAGTGGTTCTTTAAATTCCAAACACGCATTAAAGAAAGTATAAAATTGCAGAGAATTAACAGAGAAATGGACTATTCGGCCTGTGGAAACACTGGGTTCCAATGACTGGAGACAAGGGATTAACAACAGTAGATGATTATTAACAGTAACTGAGCAGCTCTTATATGCTGTATCTCTGCCCGTCCGTCAGTAGAATTCTCGTGCTCTCAACATGTGACCACTTTTGTACCCACGTCATCTTAACATCCACGTGACCGCCGTTTAAGTCGGGGCAACCGGTCGTACGGAGGGGTGACAATGTAGGAGGACAGTCAGAAAGTGTAAACTATTGCCAAATATAAAATTAAACAGGGCTAATAATGCATAACTATTTACAAGGTGCAAAATACTGAATGCATGACTGTAGCACTGCCTTGCCCATCAAGTCTCCTTTCGCCCACCCCTCCTTTTAAAACAAAGTCCATTCACAGACTCGTTCATCAAATAGTCCTTTAACCTTGGAATTGGTTGGCTCAAGTGACCTCAGCATGTGATTGTGCCAGTTGGCAGTGCTTCAGATGCCCTCAGATTGGTGTCATCAGTATGAACAGCACCAGGTCTCCTTACAGTGTACCCCGAGGCTGCAGAGCTTGTTGCGTTGGCCTCTGAGGGGCCCCCATTTCCATTGGTGTGAAGGGCCTGGATTGCAGGCTCGATGTATGGGTGTGCTGGTGAATGGGGATAATGGTTCAGACACCATGATTTTGAACATTTGAATTAGTGTCATGAAGTATTTTGCATCCATTTGAGAGGGCAAGTGGGACATTACTTTAATGTATCACCTGAAATGCAGTGCTGCACTCCCTTTTTCGTAACTCTTTGGTTATAATGAGCAGAATTTTCCCAAAAAATGACTGAGGGGGTGACCTTGAGCCCACTCGCGCTACACACGGGAATATCGGCAGGGACTCAAGATCCGGAAGTCGCAGATCTCGCCAGGGAGGACACAATTTTGGATCTTCTCCGCCCCTCGCCAGTGATGTCATCAGGTTCACGCTGTTTTTTACAAATATTTCAATACATTTTAATATTATAACCAACACCTCCACAATCTCTGCTGTCTGTTCCTTTTAGACTGTAGGATGTAGGCCACCAGGTCCTGAGGACTTGCTTGCCTTTAATCATAGAGTCATAGAGGTTTACAGCATGGAAACAGGCCCTTCGGCCCAACTTGTCCATGCTGCCTTTTTTTTTAACAATTAAGCTAGCCCTAATTGTCCGCGTTTGGCCCACATACCTCGATAGCCATCTTACTCATGTAACTGTCTAAACGCTTTTTAAAAGACAAAATTGTACCCGCCTCTACTACTATCTCTGGCAGCTTGTTCCAAACATTCACCACCCTCTGTGTGAAAAAAATTGCCCCTCTGGACCCTTTTGTATCTCTCCCCTCTCACCTTAAACCTATGCCCTCTAGTTTTAGACTCCCCTACCTTTGGGAAAAGATATTGACCATCTAGCTGATCTATGCCCCTCATTATTTTATAGACTGCTATAAGATCACTCCTAATCTTTCTACACTCCAGAGAAAAAAGTCTCAGTCTATCCAGCCTATCCCAGTGGCTTACTCAGTACTTTTTCCCTGGTGATGTCGATTGTATTAAGTTCCTTCTTTTCAACAAACCATGCATTACCTGCTACTATTGGGATGGTTCTAGCATTCTCCACCGTGAAAACTGAGGCAAAGTATCGATTTAGTGTCTCTGCCATTTCTATGTTCCTCACCATTAACTCCCCCGTCTCATCCTCTAAGGGGCCAATGTTGAATCGAGACCCTCTCAGGTGGACGTGCCTGAGTCCACAGCACTATTCAAAGGAAGACTGGGGAAATTATATCCTGGCCAATATTTCTCCCTTAATCAGCATCACAATTGAAGATTATCTGGTCATTATCACATTAATGCTTGAGGAGCTTTGTAATGTGAAATACAGAACAACAGTGTTTATACTTCCAAAGTGCTTCGATGGCTGCAAAATGCTTTAGTCCATCTGCTGGCCAGGAAAGCCACTATGTAAAGAGAAGCCTTTGTCTCTCTCTCAATACTGCTTTGAGAGTATCGACTTTGTACTCAAGATTGCAGAGCAGAGTTTAAATCCACAACTTGCTGACTTAGAGTGGAATGTGCAAACCACAAAGCCACAACTGACACGTGGAATTCTCCCAAAAAAATTCTAAGTGTTGAATTCACGGGAAAACTGGAGTAATTCACGTTAGTTTTTTCAGTGGGAGTTCACACTATAATCTCCGACACTCTGTGCAATGCAGAGGCACGAATATCATTAAATTTCAGGGGGTGGGGCCTAATCCCACCCAGGAGGCTGAATCCTGCAGGCCTCTGAACATTAGAGGGGGGAGAATCGCCCCCCAATATGCAAGTCTGCATTTAATCCAATATACGTTGCAACAATTAACTCATAATACTTGTTGAGGTGTTTCATAAACAGATGCAGAACTATAAAAGAAGATATAGCACCGATACTTCCTCAATGCAAACGCAATTGCACTGGTGGATTAATTAAAGCAACTGACATTTTGAAATTGATATATTTTGCCCACAGATTTATTTGCATTTCTTCAGCCAGATGCCTGCAGAGCGAACAGTTCTGAACTTGGGAACAGAATGTCACAGCCACTATGTATTTTCGAATTAAATACTAACTGTGATTTGTGTCAAATATGCTTTTGGCCTCATTCAGTTCTGAACCATTAGCTCATTTCATCGCTGCAGTATGCATTACTTATTGCACCAGGCAAAGCTTCTGAACGAAAAATTTCACATCCCCCCCCTTGTCCGATTTCATACAGGTTTATTGGAGTCTGGGCTGTTTCACCAGGAGGGGCGGCCGAGGCAGGGATTGCAACGTGGTTGGCAATAGAATTGATTCAGTACCTAGGACAGAAAGACCATGCAAAGAGCATGCAGATGGGATTCAATTTGATCAGAGATTCTTACAGCATAAAAATGATGCCTGAAGTCACTCCATTATACCAGTACTGGCTCAATGAACGAATATCCAATTAGTCTCATTCCTCCAGCTCTTTCCTCATAACCTTATGATTCTTTTTTCCGTTTCATGTATTTATCCAACTCCCTTTTTAAAGTTGCACTTCAATCTGCTTCCACCTTGCATACCCGAGGGCACAGGGGGTGGCACGGTGGCATAGTGGTTAGCATTGCTGCCTCACAGCGCAAGTTCAATTCCCGGCTTGGGTCACTGTCTGTGTGGAGTTTGCACATTCTCCCCATGTCTGTGTGGGTTTCCTCCCACAGTCCAAAGACGTGCTGGTTCGGTGAATTGGCCATGCTAAATTGTCCCTCAGTGTACCCAAACAGGCGCTGGAGTGTGGAGACTAGGGGATTTTCACAGTACCTGCATTGCAATGTGAATGTAAGCCTACTTGTGACTAATAAATAAAATTTACTTTACCTACAACGACCTGCTGCATCAAACAAATCTCCTCATCTCACCTTTCAGCAAGTATCTTAAAACCATGTCCTCTGCTAACCGACCCTTTAGCCTGTGGACACAATTTTTTTACTGCCTACTGTATCAAATTCCTCAGAGCTTTTTTTGATTTGATTTGATTTATTATTGTCACATGTATTGGGATACAGTGAAAAGTATTGTTTCTTGCATGCTATACAGTCAAAACATACTGTTCATAGAGTACATACGGGAGAAGGAAAGGATAGGATGCAAAATGTAGGGTTGCAGTTACAGGGAGGGTGTATAGAAAGATCAGTTTATTATATGATAGGACCATTCAAAAATCTGATGGCAATAGGGAAGAAGCTGTTCTTGAGTCTGTTGGAATGTGTTTTCAGACTTTTGCAGCCTTTTCCCGATGGATGAAGGTGGAAGAGAGCACATCCGGTGTGTGTCGGGTCCTTGACTATGCTGGCTGCTTTTCTGAGGTAGCGAGAAGTGTAGATGGAGTCAATGGATGGGAGGTTGGTTTTGAACATCTCTTAACCTTCTCTGCTCGAGGGGGAAGAACAACAGCTTCGATGAATGGTCATCTAGACTCAAAACGTTCTCTCAGTTCTCTCTCCACAGATGCTGTCAGGCCTGCTGAGATTTTCCAGCATTTTCTGTTTTTGTACCAGCTGCTCCTGTCTCTCTACACAACCGAATCCCTCACCCCTGGTATCATTCTAGTAGATCGCCCCTGCACCCCCTTCCAAGGCCTTGGCATCGTTTTTGAAGCCTGGTGCTCAGAACTGGTCACAATGGGTGAGAATTTCTGGTCCAGCAGCCCCACTTGAAGTCAATGGACATTTTGCTGGTCCGGCAAATCTTCCACCCCGCCCGCTACAATTCCTGTGGCAGGCAGGACTGGAAAATCCCATCTAATATCCCAGCCGAGACCTAACCACTGCTTCAGGAGAATGAGCAGAATTTCATCGCTTCCGTGATCTGTGGCTAGAATTTTCCCAGCCTCATGGAGGTGGCCTTGGAGACCAGCAGATGAGGGAATTATGAACAACGTGTGTCAGGTCGATTCCTCAATGTATTCCCATTGCTGCTGCTTTCCCTGGAGGAGGTGGTGATGGCTACCTGGCAACAGGCGGAAAGTCTATTAAGGCAGTGAATGAATCAATAAAGGCGAATATTCCCATGACACTCCACTTTGCCCAATGGGATCCCTGCCATTGGCATGTCTTGCAACACCCAAGAGGTGAATACACAGCAGGAGGTCTCACTGGCCTGATCTTCACCTCACTTCACTTCATCTTAAAATTGGGGCAGCACGGTGGCACAGTGGTTAGCACTGCTGCCTCACAGCGCCAAGGATCTGGGTTCGATTCCCAGCCTCAGGTCACTGTCTGTGTGGAGTTTGCATGTTCTCCCCGTGTCTGCGTGGGTTTCCTCTGAGTGCTTCGGTTTCCTCCCAAAGTCCAAAGACGTGTGGGTTAGATGGATTGGCCACGCTGAATTAACCCTTAGAGTCAAGGAGGCAAGCTAGGGTAAATGCCTGGGGTTATGGGGACTGTGGTCAGTGCAGATTCGATGGCTGAATGGCCTCCTGCATTGTAGAATTCTATGATTCACATGTGATCATGAATTTTATGATTAAAAACAATTTTCCGCTTCAAATATTGAGTCAATTCTCTTTTAAAAACATTGATTGAATCTGTTTCCATTACACTCTCATGCAGACATTCCAGACCTTCACCACTCACTGTGTAACAAAGATGTTCCTCATGTTGCCATTGCTTCTTTTGCTGATCTCCTTAAATCAGTGTCCCCTGGTAATTGATCCTTCAATCCATGGGAAGGGTTTCTTCCTACCCCTTGTTGGGTCCATTCATTCCCTCGAATAGGCGAGGAGACAGCACTGGTACGAGTTGGAACATGGTTTTCTTTCATTGAACAGAAGTTAAAAAAATTAACATGACAGAATGAATTAAAATGACATAACATGGGCGGCACGGTGGCACAGTGGTTAGCACTGCTGCCTCACAGTGTCAGGGACCCAGTTCAATTCCAGCCGCAGGTCACTGTCTGTGTGGAGTTTGCACGTTCTCCCCGTGTCTGTGTGGGTTTCCACCGGGTGCTCCGGTTTTCCCTCACAGTCCAAAGATGTGCTGGTTAGGTTGATTGATTGGCCATGCTAAATTGACCTCTGTGTCAGGGGATTAGCAGGGTAAGTATATGGGGTTCCGGGAATAGGGATTGGGTGGGATTGTGGTCAGTGAAGACTTGAAGGGCCGAATGGACTCCTTCGGCACTGTAGGGATTCTATGATTCTCTGATTCTATGGGAAGTGAAAAGAAAGCGTACTTGGAGACTGGCTTCTAAGCAAGCCAGTCCCTGTACTGAACTTGAACACACTGAACTGAACAGAATCTTGAAGCAACTGAACGCACACAGTCTGAAATCAAAACATATTTCAACCCTCATCCCGCCGCTAGAAGTATTTTTCGCAAGCTGCCTCCGACTTAGAAAAACAATCCTTGCAGCTGCAGTTATGCTGTTGTTTGCCCGCATTGTTTACCCTTCAGGAGTGCAGTCAATTTCTAGCTAACCCAACATGCCTTCTGATTCTACATGTGGTCAAGTTAGCACACAATTGTTAAGCTTAAGAGAGTTAGTTGCATAGGCATAAATATTTTAAAATTAAGTCTTTGCATTGACTGAAGCAAACAGGGCTACGCATACAAAGGATCCCACACCTACTCTATCCAGGTCCTTCATTATCTTGAATAAGTCTATTAGATCTCCTTTCAACCTTCTCTTCTCCCCGGATAACAGGCCTGGCTTCCCAATGTATCAATGTTTTCCTCATTCCTGAATTCTCATGGTTCTTTCCTGCACCCACTCTAATGGTTTCACATCAGTCATATATTGTGGTGTCCAGAACTGGAATCAACACTTCAATTGAAGCTGAACCAGTCATTTATGCAGGTTTAAGATACCATTCTTGCTCTTGTACTCTATGGGGGTGACCTTGAGCCCAGTCCACGGGAATGCTGTTGGGGGCTTATAATCCAGAAGTCGTAGATCTTGCCGGCGAGATCATGATTTCGGATCTTCTCCGTCCTTTGCGGAGAATCTGATTTACATAAATTTCAATATATTTGAATATGATTAAGCAGATAGTGACCCATCATCACAGTTTACATAAGGTTCACCCAGGCATGAACCTGTCATGGGGTCTCCCCCCCGCACCCTCCCCACCGCCCCAAGGGGGTACAGAGGTGAGTATCATCCCCGGTAAAAGGAACATGGTCAGACAGTGGCCTGGCAAGGCCCCCTGGCATCATTGGAAGAGGCCGATGATCAATGGGGGTGTGGGATGGGGGCATTGTCAGAATTAAACTTTGGCTCCAATTGTGGGATTGGGGGGCTGCTGAGACCTCTGTGTTGGGTTGGGAGTGGAGATTTATTGCTATTGGTCCCCTTATTTGCGGAAGGATATATTGGCCTTGGAGGGAGTGCAGAGAAGGTTCACCAGGTTGATACCAGAGATGAGGGGTGTTGATTATGAGGAGAGACTGAGCAGATTGGGTTTGTACTCGTTGGAATTTAGAAGGCTGAGGGGGGATCTTATAGAGACCTATAAGATAATGAAGGGGCTGGATAGGGTAGAGGTGGAGAGATTCTTTCCACTTAGAAAGGAAACTAGAACTAGAGGGCACAGCCTCAAAATAAAGGGGGGTCAGTTTAGGACAGAGTTGAGGAGGAACTTCTTCTCTCAGAGGGTGGTGAATCTCTGGAATTCTCTGGCCACTGAAGTGGTGGAGGCTACCTCGTTGAATATATTTAAATCACGGATAGATGGATTCCTGATCGGTAAGGGAATTAGGGGTTATAGGGATCAGGCGGGTAAGTGGAACTGATCCACTTCAGATCAGCCATGATCTTATTGAATGGCGGGGCAGGCTCGAGGGGCTAGATGGCCTATTCCTCCTCCTATTTCTTATGTTCTTATGTTCTTATTCCGATTGGGGCAACCCTTAATATGGCGACCCAATCTCAGTGCAGCCAGGCTTTGCCAGTGTGTTAAGGCCCCACCACCTTCCTCCCCCCACCCCCTCCACCCCTCCCCACGTGGCGACATGTAACACACCCCTATGATTTTCTTTCTGCAAAGTGTTGTAAAATTGGGAGAGAAAACAGACCTGTTTCTCTGGAGCGAAACACGCCAGTTTTCTCACCAGAAACAACACGATGCTATTTCTTTGGTAAGATTTCACCCTATGTCGCTAATGCGAAAGCCCAGGATGCCATATGCTCTATTAAATACACTCTCGACTTGTCTTGCCACTTTTAATGATGTGTGCACACATGCCCCCAGGTCCTTCTGCTCCTGAACCTGCTTTGAAATTATAACCTTTATTTTAATATTGTCTCTCTACAGTCATCCTACCAAACTGAATTCCTTTTATCTGCATTAAAATTCAGCTGCCACTAATCTGGCCTTTCCACCAGCCTGTCTGTCTATACCCTTTTGAAGTTCAACGCTACCTCTTCACAATTCACAATACTTCCAAGTTAGCAAATTTTGAAATTGTGCCCTTTACACCAAAGTCTAGAGGGGGAACTTTCTTGCCCCACCCACCATGGGAATCGTAGTGGGTGGAGGGTGGGGCGAGGGCAGACCTTGCAAAGGTCCGTTGACCTCGGGTGGGATTTTCCAGGTTTCGGATGAGCATGGCTGGAACATTTCGCCATCAGCAATTAATATATGTCAAGAAAAGCAGGATTCCTAAAACTTCCTCCAGCCTGAAAAACAACCATTCACCACAGCGTTTCTATCCCTCAGCCAATTTTGTACCCATACAAAACTGTCCCTTTTGTTTGATCAGCTCCAGCTTTGCTCACAAGTCTATCGTGTGATGTTTTATCCTTTTGGAAATCCATGTGCATGACAACAGCTGTTCTACCCTCATTAACCCACTCTGTTACCTCATCCAAAAACTCAAGTAAACTGAATCTTCCCTGAACAAATCCCTACAGGGTTTCCTTAACCATTTGCCCAAATTTCTTTAATCCCAAATTATAATTTCCAGAAGCTTCCCCACCACTGAGGTTAAACTGACTGGCATCCACTTGCTGGGCTGATCATCAAATATATCTTTGAACGAAGGTGTAACATTTACAATTCTTCAGTTCTCTGGTACCACCCTTGGATCTAAGAAGGATTGGAAAATTAACTAGTGCACTTTCAATTTCCACCCTTACCTCTCTTACTATCCTTGGATGCATCTCATCTGGCCCCGATGACTTATCAACTTCTGCCACCTGTCTACCCAGTCCACCAACTTGTCCATGTTCTATTTAAGTTCTACCTTCCTCACAGTTCACAATGCAGACAAATTTTGTATCACCCTCAAATTTTGAAATTGCGCCCTGCACATCAAAGTCTAGTTCATTAATATATGTCAGGAACAGCAGGGATCCCCCTGGGAAACTCCACTACAAACATTTCTCCAACCCAAAAAACACCCATCAATCACTACTCTCTCTTCTATCACACAGCCAATTTTCATAGAATCTCTACAGTGCAGAAGGTGGCCATTCGACCCATCGAGTCCAGGGTGATTCCCACCCTGGCCCTATTCCTATAACCCCACACATTCACCCTGATAATCCCCCTGACACTAGGGTCAATTTAGCATGGCCAATCAGCCTAACCAGCACATTTTGGACTGTGAGAGGAAACCAGAGCACCCGGAGTAAACCCATGTAGACACGGGGAGAAAGTGCAAACTCCACACAGTGACCAAGGCTGGAATTTGAGCCTGGGTCCCTGGCGCTGTGCTAACCACTGAGCTACCGTGCTACCCATTTTGTATCTATGTTGCAACTGTCCCTTTTATTCCATGAGCAATAACTTTGCTCACAAGTCTATTGTGTGACACTTTGTCAAATGCTTTTTGGAACTCTATGTACACCATATCAACAGCATTGCCATCAGCAGAGTTTTTCCTCATGTCATTGTTGATTAATTTGCCTTCACTTCACACTTGCAAATGTGCCGATTTTACAAGTCTGAACGTTTGGAGAAAATGTCAAGCTTGCTGTCCATCAGTTTACTCCATTCCTTTAGTTACTTCTATCAGGGTGGACTACACAGTTGCTGAAATAATCTTTTCGCTTCAGTTTGATGGATAGCACAGCAAAGACCTGATGGGCTGAAGAACTGTGCTGTAATTTCTACATGTCTGTATATTCCCTGTATTTCTGACGGGGGTGGGCGGGGTGGGTGGGGGGTGCACAATTATCGACTGAGATGCACAATTTGTATGTTCCACTGGCCATGCATATGCAGAGAGATATTGCTGATCTTTCAGTTGATTTATAGAAGTTAGACAGAAGCAATCTCAGTGATTACTGGAGAGAGAGATACAGAGATCTGTGCAGGCAGAAGACAGAAGGATATAAAGGCAGCACAGTGACACAGTGGTTAGCACTAATACCTCACAGCGCCAGGGGCCCAGGTTTGATCCTGGCCTTGGGTGGCTGTGCGGAGTTTGCACATTCTCCCCGTGTCTGTGTGCATTTCCTCTGGATGCACCAGTTTTCTCCCAAACTCCAAAGTATGGGGGTTAGGTGGGTTCGCCATGGTGAATGCGCGGTGTTACAGGGAGGGGAGGGCTTGGATGGGATGCTCTTTTGGAGATTCCGTGCAAACTTGATGGGCTGAATGGCCTCTTTCTGCATCGTAAGAGTTTTAACAACACCAGGTTAAAGTCCAGCAGATTTATATGGTAGCAAATACCATTAGCTTTCGGAGCACTGCTCCTTCGTCAGATGGAGTGGATATCTGCTCTCAAACAGAGCATACAGAGACACAAAATCAAGTTACAAAATACTGATTAGAATGCGAATCTTTACAGCTGATCAGGTCTTAAAGATACAGACAATGTGAGTGGAGGGAGCATTAGGCACAGGTTAAAGAAATGTGTATTGTCTCCAGACAGAACAGCCAGTGAGATTCTGCAAGTCCAGGAGGCAAGCAGTGGGGGTGACCGATAGTGTGACATGAACCTAAGATCCCGGTTTAGGACATCCT
Organism: Mustelus asterias; assembly: GCF_964213995.1. NCBI lineage: Eukaryota > Metazoa > Chordata > Chondrichthyes > Carcharhiniformes > Triakidae > Mustelus > Mustelus asterias. Next base: position 114,626,403 of record NC_135809.1, on the reverse strand, counting down.
CATGTGTGCGGAACTTGGCTATCAGTTTCTGCTCAGCGACTCTGCGCTGTCGTGTGTCGAGAAGGCTGCCTTGGAGAACGCTTACCCGAAGATCAGAGGCTGAATGCCCGTGACCGTTGAAGTGTTCCCCAACAGGAAGAGAACAGTCTTGCCTGGTGATTGTCAAGCGGTGTTCATTCGTCCGTTGTAGCATCTGCATGGTTTCTCCAATGTACCATGCCTCGGGACATCCTTTGTCCCGAGATGTCCTCAGGACATCTGTAAAGGTTCTCATTCTAATCAGTATTCTGTAACATGATTTTGTGTCTCTGTATGCCCTGTTTGAGAGCAGATATCCACTCCATCTGACGAAGGAGCAGCGCTCCGAAAGCTAATGGCATTTGCTACCAAATAAACCTGTTGGACTTTAACCTGGTGTTGTTAAACCTCTTACTGTGTTTACCCCAGTCCAACGCCGGCATCTCCACATCATGACTACCATCTCTTTCTGCATTGCAGGGATTCTATGGATTGCATGGTTCTAACAGCTTTGGAGCTAAAAAGTCAGATTGTCATGCTGAACAGAGATTAACTGGAGTTATGGAATTGAGCCACTGCAGACTGCCAAGGAGTCCCTTCACATTATTGACCTTACATGGAAACATTGATAAGCTCTGCCCCTTGTCAATTTCCCGTGTGGCCTGTGCTAATCAGGAAGCTAGGGAGGGTAATAGAGCGAGTGTACCCTGGAATGCACTAGAAGCAGGAAGATTGGCCAGAGCGTGGTATCAGTCTAATGCTGACTTGGCACCTGCTTTGTCAGTTTGGCGCTCACAAATCCCCTGTTAAACATGTGCAGCCAAACCCGTGTTCAATCATCTTATTTAAAGGAATGACCATGCAAGTTTCAGGTGAGGTGCTTTTGGCTTTAGTCCAGAAGACCATAAGATACAGGAGCAGAATTAGGCCATTCAACCCATCAAGTCTGCTCCACCACCAATCAGGTTGATATGTTTCTTGACCCAATTCTCCCGCCTTTTCCCCCTAACCTTTAATCCCCTTACCAATTAAGTACATATCCATCTCTATCGTAAATACACTCAATGACCTGGCCTCCTCAGCCTTCCGTAGCAATGAATTCCACAGATAAACCATCCTCTGGCTGAAGAAATTCCTCCTCTTCGCGGTCCTAAAGGGTCGTCCCTTTACTCTGAGGCTGTGCCCTCGGATCCTAGTCTTTTCTACTAATGGAAACATCTTCCCCACGCCCACTCTATCCAAGCCTTTTAGTATCCTGTAAGTTTCAATGAGATTCCTCCCTCATCCTTCTAAACTCCATTGAGTACAGACCCAGAGTCCACAAACGCTCCTCATATGTCAAGCTTTTCATTCCTGGGATCATCCTCGTGAACGTCCTCTGGAGTTAGTGGAAGTGTGGGCTAATGTCTTGTTGCCAGAGTTCACACAGTTTCTTTCAGTGGGTGGGTGGGTGGGTTGGGGGTGCGTGGTGGGGGGGGGGGGGGGGGGGTGCGGGGTGGGAGGGGGTTAGGTGGAGAGTGGTGGATGTGGGGGGAGAGATTGGAGTGGAAGTGAAAGGCCTCCGATCAGAAAGTCTGTGCTCAATCATGGGAACTATAGATACAAGTCCTCTTGGGCTGCACCATGATGTGGGAATGGAGCAGAGGCAGCAGAGAAGAGACCCTTTTCACAGAGGGAGGAAAAGGGCTCTCAACGTAGGCCATATTCAGAAAGCACTTCATCTGATTCCACCCCAGCCAGGAGTACAGTCTGCAGCACAGAGAATTGAACGGAATTGGACTTCCTCTTGCAAGCAGACCAGCAGCCACTAAGCAGCATCATAGAACCCAATAGAATCCCTATAGTGCAGAAGGAGGCCATTCAGCCCATCAAGTCAGCACCAACTCTCCTACAAAGAATCTTCCTAGGCCCTATCCTGGTAACCCCACATATTTACCCCACTAATTCTTCTAAACTATACATCTTGGGGCAATTTAGCATGGCCAATCCACCTAACCCGCACATCTTTGAACTGTGGGAGGAAACTGGAGCACCTGGAGGAAACCCACGCAGACACAAGGAGAACATACAAACTCCACACAGGCAGTCACCCAAGGCCAGAATTGAACCCGGGTCCCTGGTGCTGTGAGGTAGCAGCGCTAACCACTGTGCCACTGTGCTGCCCAGGGTGGTTCTGCCAGAGTGACCAATAAAATTACCATGATCCTCAATTTCTCTATCTCGGCATTCTCCTGGGCTAGAGTTGATTACCTTAATGCTTTAAGCCACAAAGCTTTCAGTCTGTGCCAGTCAGCAGTTCCCACTGTTTTTGAGCCACCAAGTCAAACCAGAGGGCAGCTACTCAATGCCAAAGGCTACCCACTCCACACACGGCCCCTCTCTGCAATGCAACCACCTGTGGACAGAACTCGCACAACTGGAGAAATCCGCATCTCTCAGTTCATCAGAATTCACTGCATCAGGGAATTAATTCACTGAGATCCTGCAAAGATAGTTTATTTGATTTGATTTGATTTATTATTGTCACATGTATTGGTATACAGTGAAAAGTATTGTTTCTTGCGCACTATACAGACAAAGCATACCGTTCATAGAGAAGGAAATGAGAGAGTGCAGAATGTCGTGTTACAGTCATAGCTAGGGTGCAGAGAAAGATCAACTTAATGTGAGGTAGGTCCATTCAAAAGTCTGATGGCAGCAGGGAAGAAGTTGTTCTTGAGTCGGTTGGTACGTGACCTCAGACTTCTGTATCTTTTTCCTGATGGTAGAAGTTGGAAGAGACTATTTCCGGGGTGCGTTATGCTGGCTGTTTTTCTAAGGTAGCAGGAAGCGTAGACAGCGTCAATGGATGGGAGGCTGGTTTGAGTGATGGACTGGGCTTCATTCACAACCCTTTGTAGTTTCTTGCGGTCTTGGACAGAGCAGGAGCCATACCAAGCTGTGATACAACCAGAAAGAATGCTTTCTATGGTGCATCTGTAAAAGTTGGTGAGAGCTGAATTTTCCTTAGTTTCCTTCGTGGACTTCCTTGCCTTTTCGCGAAGCAGAGGGGATAAAGAGGCACAAGAACACAGCTTTGCCAGCCTTACAGAGAGCCAAAACTTCATGCATGTGGGTCTGCAGGCCAGTCCTCAGGAAAGCACTGAAACCGGGAAGTGTTTCACTCCCTGAACGTGTAATTGGCATCTGACCACACATGGGCCTTCATGATGCCAAACACCCACTATCCTGACAGCAACTACAATGCTTTCAGTCTGTGCCAGTCAGCAGCTTCCACAGTTTTTGAGCTACTGTGTCAAGCCAGAGGGCAGCTGCTCAATGCCAAGGGCTACCCACTCCACACATTGCCCTCCCCTGCAACATGACCACATGTCGTGCAGACAGAATTGGTACAACTAGAGAAATGTCATGGGGCAGACCATCGTTATTCTGGAAGAACAGCTCTGCTGCTTTGAGCGTTCGGGAAATTCATACATTACTTACCAGAGTTTGACTTGCGATTTATGTTACCCTGCGATGTCCCTTTAGAAGCTGGCAATCATGGAAATTGAAGTCTTTGCCACCAGATCTTGAACATCCACCTCAGGAAAAGAAGGAAGAGGAAGAAGAACATAAAAACATCGGAGAAGGATTAGGTCATTCAGCCCTCAAGCTTGCTCTGCCATTCACTATAATCATGGCTGATCACCCACTTGAATGACAGGGAGGAGGAGGAAGAGGAGAAAAGGAGGAGACATCAGATCCATTCTGTAGTAGGTAATAATACCTCTAAGACTAATCGTAGGTCAAAATGCAGAGTTTATTTTCAGAATTGTGGGAGAGATCCGATTCCTAACATGGTCTCAGGCCTCACCCCGAATATGAGTTAAGATCAAACATTTATACATCCCGTTTCCCGCCCCTAATTACATTCCCCAATTCTCCAGGATGTCTGTCACTGTTCGTCATTCATTGTGGGATCCTTGCTGCATCGGCGGTTTCTTCTGTTGCGCAGTTTGTTCAATCTCCAAGGCCGCGATTCTTTCTGTTCCATCCCTCTACGCTACGCACAGCCTTGAAACAACATCAGAGATTTTGCACAAACAGGTTAACTAAAACACAAGAGCCTATTATAGCAATTTATATCAGTTTAAAATCAGTGTAGATGCATAGCATATAATGAATATATATAAATCTATTGTTATACGAAGACGGAAGGCATACATGTCAGCTTCACCGTATTGAACAAAGGTACATGAAAATGAAGACTGTTTAGCTTATTCAGGCTGGGTTAACCGCATTCCTGAATACAATAAGCTGGAGACAATAGGGATCGCTGTTCCTCTTATCTGGTCTGGATGCACCAAAACAATGAATTCTAACAAAAACAATGAATTCTAAGTGCTTCTCACAAATCTCTTAAGTATTACAGAGGTGAGTCTAAATGCTTAAGTGTTACACGATTCATTAACCCATTCCTGTCTTCACATTCCACATGGGCTCTCCATGAGCGTTTCATCAGACAGGGTTTCTTCCTCAGACATGAGCTAATCATCTCATTTATTTGGCTTAGCTGACAGGTTTCCCAATTTGCTTTGAAACTGGAGCAGCTTAGTTTCGTTGGGGGGAAAAAAAATAGCCAGACAAACAGATCACGGTCGTCCCTATCGTCCTCGCATGACTTTTGTTGGAATTGCAATTTGAGAAGAACTTCTAACTGCCATACAAGCTGAGTGCCAATGCATGGGGAGGTTATCGGGTTGGAGGGGAGAAAATTATTTTTGGTATCTAGGCCATTACTCGGCAGCCCTGTGGTGCGGTTAATCCTCAGTGGGTTTATAGCAGAAGGTAGAGGATTGAATAAGTTATATAAGATGTGATAGCTCAGTTCAGACACTTCATGCCATGTCAGATCCTCCAGTCTCATCTCCAGGCCTGCAGAGAAAAGCTGCCAACGGAACTTAAATAAGATATAGAACAGCGGGCAAAAAAAAAGTAATGGATTCCTGTTGAAAAAATGGTTTGAAAATGACTGGAGTTTCAGTGACTCCAGTGATCTGAAGCAGGGTGCAATCTTAAGGCAGAGAAAGTTGAGGGGATATCTGACAGAAAGAAGTAAGAAAGAAAAGATTTCCTGTTCGAGGAGTGTCAGTAACCAGTGGAGACAGATTTAAGGTAATTTTCAAAACATTGGGTTTGAGGAGACATTTTCTTACATAGTAAGTTGCAATAATCCTACATGGTCTGCAATGCCCTGATTAGAAAGGGTGGTGAAGTGGATTCAATGGTAATTGTAACAGATCGAAGATGACTTGTTGGTGGCGCAATGCGGCACAATGGGGTTAGCACTGCTGCCTCACAGAGTCAGAGACCCGGGTTCGATTCCCGGCTTGGGTCACTGCCTGTGCGGAGTCTGCACCTTCTCCCCATGTCTGCGTGGGTTTCCTCCGGGTGCTCCGGTTTCCTCCCACAGTCGGAAAGATGTGCTGGTTAGGTGCATTGGCCGTGCTAAATTCTCCCTCAGTGTACCCGAACAGGCACTGGAGTGTGGTGACTAGGGGATTTTCAGAGTAATTTCATTGCAGTGTTAATGTAAGCCTACTTGTGACACTAATAAATAAAATAAAAAATAAATAAAGGTCGTGGTTCAAAGTATAAAAGAGTTCATTCCCAACAATAAATAGATACATACAAACAAACAACGGAACTAACTACACGACTGTTCTCCACCTCTCCTGTCTCGAACTGAGGAGCCTCGCCGACCCTGGATGCGTCCCCTTGCACCTGATTGGCTCGACTTCCTGTGCTACCACTTCATTGGGTCTGGCCTGATCACGTGGCCCTCAAGGATCTCCCCTTAAAGGGGCCACGCCACAACAGCAATTTCCAAAAGGGGATGGATCAATGGCTGAAGGGGAAATTTTGAATGGATCTGGGTGAAGGCAGGGGAGAATGAGACTAATCGGATAGCTCTTTCAAAAAAGTGACACAGACACAATGGGGCCTGCTTCTGTGCTGTACCGCTCTGATTCTAGCGATATCATGTCAGACATATTAGCTGTTCAATTAAAAGAAAACAAAACCATTTGATTCTGATGCAGGGCTACAAGGCGAGTGCAGAACCTCGCTTTAATGTACGTTGTTTTTTTAGCATGCGATGGCAATCAGAACACTTTTTTGTGACGAATCAAAAGATAGCTAACAACTGAAATAAAGAAATACATGAGGATTTATGCTCTTAATATTTGAAAAAGCCATTGTAAAGGCCGAGGGAAAACAAGGCCATTAATAAATGATGAAGTGCTCATGAATAATGCAACAGCCATTTGAAGGCATTGAATTGAATACAAAGGCGTAACCATGATTTGTGTTGTTTCCCTACGAGGTCTGTTCCCTTTCTTTGTCGAACACAAGATGAGACCCAAATTCTGACTGTGTCTGCTTGAACATTGTCTGACCCAAGATCGCTTCATGTGGTTTCAATTTCAAGGGCTGCTTATTTCTTTTTGATACCCTTCCCTTTGATGACGTGAGTGAGAATTCTTTCCCTCATTCAGTGGAATAAGTTTTACAAAAAAACAGGGTGAGTAAACATTTTGCAGCCATCAAAATGGAAGGTTGTTTGCTTTGAGACTAATTATGATGGATGATAGAAATGGCCATTGGTAATCCTTATGAATGTTTAACTCACGTGTCTACAATTCCCCTCTCTTGCTACTCAACTCTTATTTATTTAATACGAGGCAATCAATAGCAAAGGGATTTTGAGTAGCTAAGCTTTCACCAGCAGCAATCATTATTGCCATTTACAGTCTATACTTAGGGTTACCGATCCTCTGGGATTGTCCTGAAGGTTCCAGCAATGGAAAGACATGCCTGGATACGCGCAGAAAATCCGAAAGTAAATCATATGAACTTGAAAAAGCATCAGCTGATTCTGGTGGCATGATGGCACTGTGGTTAGCACTGCTACCTTTTTTATTATTCATTCGTGGGACATGGGCGTCGCTGGCTGGCCAACATTTATTGCCCATCCCTAGTTGCCCAAGAGCAGTTGAGAGTCAACCACATTTCTGTGGCTCTGGAGACACATATAGGCCAGACTGGGTAATCACAGCAGATTTCCTTCCTTAAAGGACATTTGTGAGCCAGATGGGTTTCTACAGCAATCAATAATGGTTTCATGGTCATCGATAGATTCTTAATTCCAGATATTTTTAATTGAATTCAAATTCCACCATCTGTCGTGGTGGGATTTGAACCCGGGTCCTCAAAACATTAGCTGAGTTTATGGATTAATCGTCTCGCAATAATGCCACTAGGCCATTGTCTCCTCCGCCTCCACCTCACAGTGCCAGGGACCTGGGTTCAATTCCAGCCTTGGGGTCACTGTCTGTGTGGAGTTTGCATGTTCCCCCTGTGTCTGGGTGGGTTTCCTCCGGGTGCTCCGATTTCCACCCACAGTCCAAAGATGTGCAGGTTAGGTAGATTGGCCACACTAAATTGCCGCTTTGTGGCCCATTATGTGTAGGTTAGATTGATTAACCATGCTAAATGTGTGGGGTTACAGGGATAGGGCAGGAAAGAGGAACTGGGTAAAATAAATACTGGGTCTGAGAGTCAGTGTTGTTTAAATGGGCCAGATGGCCTCTTCTTCACCATGGAGATTTCATGACGCTTTTGCAATATTTGTTCAACGCTAATGAGGGCAGGAATACATGTCCTAAAACTTCCAGGAATCAGAGCTGGCAGTGTTTTGTTTTGACTTGCTTACTTTAGCTTCAGCTGCAGAATTTTAACAAGTTTGGATACAGGTTCAATGACTAATACTATATGAATTTTATTTGCACATGATCTTTACAAATGGCCTGACTACGAAGAAAATGCACCAATTAAAAAGTCCAGAAAATGGATCAAATTCTCAAAAATATTTCCATGAAACTCTTCTGTTTGTCATTTTTCTGGCCTGCTGCTGGGGTCAGTGCAGAATTGAAGGGCCGAATGGCCTCTTCTCCACTGCAGGGATTCTATGATTCTCTAAATACCAGTGGAGGTTGGATGGAGCCCTTAAGTGGACAATTAGTTCCCATTTAAGGGCCTCAATCAGTGCCAGCATGGAAGGCCAGCCGCCATCTTGCCACCCAGGACTTATTCGGGCAGAAATGAGAAAGCAGTGGGTTTCCCACCTCAGAGCTTTCCACCCAATCTCATAGGGCACAGGAAGACCGCTCCCACACCCCATGGACATCGAGACCCCGCCCATATTGGTGGCATGTTTCCCCACCCCCTCCCTGACACAGATCACTGGCATCGGGGCATTGGGACCTTCAGATAGGTCCCCCTAACTAACCTCCAACATGCACCCCCCTACCATGACACCTTCATGATTTATGCATGACCACCCTTGCACAACCTCCCCCCCGCTATCGTAGTCCCCCATCATAGCCTCCCATCATAGCACCCGGTTATAGCCAACACTCAGGTTCCACTCCCACTCAGGCCCCACTTGGCACTGCCCTGGCACATTGGCAGTGACAACTAGCACTGCCCAACTAGCACTGCCAGGGTGTCTGGTAGGCACTGCCTGGGTGCCTGGTGGGTGCTACCAGTATGCCAGGTGGCCACTGCCAGGTGGGAAATGCCCAACGGGCACTGCCCATCCATGCCCCCGACCACCCTGGAGCTTCACTGGGGTCTCCAAGCCCCCCCAGCATGACCATCACACCTGATCTCCGCTAGTGGAGACCAGTACTGATTCTCACCATTGTCGCACTGCACTCGAAGATCGGAAGATCCTGTGAGCTGTGAGTTGAACGGGCTATGCATATTTAAATGCTGCTTTAAATATGCTAATCGGCCTCATGTCCTTTCTGGGCATGATCTGGTTTGTGCCATTAGGAAGGAACCAGGTTGATTGCAAACAGTTTGGCTTCGGGCCCAAAACCGGTTTTTAGGCCCAAGTGTTGTTTTCCAGTATAGCCGCAATCTGTAGTGGGCCCAGCGAGTTCGAAAATCGGGGCCCAATTATTCTCTGTAGAAACATTGTTTATTTTCCTTGGTGTCTTTCCTCATACTGCAACGAGGTTTCAGACTTTCTTTTGTCCCCCACATAATTCGAAATTAAAGCAACGTTGACTTTAAAAGGTTTGTTTTTTTTATAAAATGCAGATAAATGCAATAATGTTTTAGCCTGCAAAAGCCGTGACTGGCATGGGACTGTTCCCAGTGGATTCAACTGTAGATCCAAGATCCTACATAAATGTGCACAATTGATTCGATTCCCTGCTCAGGTCACTGTCTATGCATCTGCACGTTCTCCCCATGTCTGTGTGGGTTTCCTCCGGGTGCTCCGGTTTCCTTCCACATTCTGAAAGACGCGCTGGTTAGGTGCATTGACCCGAACAGGCACCGGACTGTGGCGACTAGGGGAATTTCACAGTAACTTCATTTCAGTGTTAATGTAAGCCTCACTTATGACTAATAAATAAACTTTACTTTAATTGTGATTCTTCACTCTAAAGATGTGTGGGTTAGGTGGATTGGCCATGCTAAATTGCCCCTTCGTGACAGGGGGATCAGCTAGGGTAAATGCATGGGGTTATGGGGTTAGGGCCTGGGTGGGATTGTGGTCGGTGCAGACGCGATGGGCCGAATGGCCTCCTTCTGCACTGTAGGATTCTGTGATTTTATGATTCTATTCTATGATTCCAGTCTCTGTGAGGGTAGGGCTTTACAAAAGCGCCTTCCTTATTCATGTTGGGGAGGACAAGCTTTGCTAATGAGATGGCATTTGAGAAAAAGAATGAACATCCAAAACGGTGACACTTGTGTTCTCGATATTTTACTCGGGGGCTGAAAGTACTCGCATTGCAAAGCGATTGTGAATCAACTGCGACCAGCTACCTCAATCAAAACTGACTGGCTGTGTTGATAAGACACGCAGAGTACAAATTGTAAGGTTTACATGTCTAAACAAACCAGGCAATCGTTGATAAGACAGCAATTGTCTACCAGCTGTCTCGGAATAAAACTAAAGCTTATTATAGAGATCAGTTTGGGAGGGGAGGGGGGTGGTGTGGACTGGGAAAAGCAGGTGCGTGGCACAGATAATGTGCATATGAAATTTACCTCAACCTTTTGTTCTGTTCATCTCAGTTCAAATGTGGTGCTTTCAATGTCTCGTTCTGGTCCTTACCCCGTGAATACAGCTCAATTGAACTGTGCAATCAAGAGTATCAACTCTGAAGTTATTTTTAGCAAGTTTGACTCCGGAGGGATATTGGAACACAGCAAGGATGGTTATTTTTCACAGCAATACTGGAAAGGATTGAGTATGAATGCGATGCTTAAAGTCAGCTTGGGATATAAAACTCACCTACTGTCACATCATCCTGAGGTGCCATTCTTAATATCAAGATTAGACAGGGAGTAGTGTATGACCCAGATTTTTCAAGAGCCAGCATTGATTACAATAGAAAATATACCAAAGAAACTACCATATGAACAAGAATAGTCTATTCAGTCCCTTAGCCTGTCCAGTTAGACCATGGTTGATTCGTATCTTACATCCGCCTACCCAATTTGGATTTGTAATCCTGAATACCTTTGTCTAAATAAGGGGGAGCAGATTTAAGACTGAGTTGAGGAGGAACTTCTTCACCCAAAGGGTTGTGAATCTGTGGAATCCCCTGCCCAGTGAAGCAGTTGAGGCCACATTGAATGTTTTTAAGGCAAAGATAGGTAGACTTTTGAACAGCAAAGGAATTATGGGATATGGTGAGCGGGCGAGTAAGTGGAAAAAGGTTCTTTCCGACTACTTTAATAATCTTAACGACCTCAGTTAGATTGCCCCTATAATCTCATTTCCAAGTCAAATGGGCAATATATTTTTCTATTTTCAAAACTAAGAACAGGCGAAGGTGAGATGCATTTTGTCAGGATCGGTCATATTGTGAGGTAAATTTTTATTCATCCGTGGGACACGGGCATTGCTGGCTGGGCAACATTTATTGCCCATTCCTAGTTGCCTGAGGGCAGTTGAGAGTCAACCACATTGCTGTGGCTCTGGAGTCACATGTCGGCCAGACCAGGTAAGGACAACAGATTTTCTTTCCGAAAGGACATTAGTGAACCAGATGGGTTTTTCTGACAATCGACAACGGTTTCATGGTCATCAGTAGATCCTTAATTCCAGATATTTTTAATTGAATTCAAATTCCACCAGCTACCATGGCGGGATTCGAACCCGGGTCCCCAGAACATTAGCTTGAGTTTCTGGATTAATAGTCCAGCGATAACACTATTAGGCCATCGCCTACTGAGTTGGCTCAGTAGTTACAGTCTCAACTTAAAGTTCCAAGCCTTCCTCCAGAGACCTGAGCACATAATCACATCTGACCCTCCCAGTACAGTGCTCAGGAATGCTACACTGTCCGGGGTACTGTCAGTTGGATGAGGCATTTTTGTTGAGATCTTGGTCGGCTCTGTTAGGCAGATATAAAATGTTCCATGGGACTCTTTGATGAAGAAGAAGGGGGCTCCTCCCCCAGGACAACATGTATTCCTCAAGCAGCATCTATAAAACTATTTAATTGGTTATTTAACTCATTGCTCTTTGTGGGATCTTGTTTTGTGCAAATTAACAACCACACTGCTCTTCATTGAGTATGAAGCCATTTTGGGACATTGTGGGGTTATAGAATTGCTGTGTAAATGGAAGTTCTTTATTTAACAGCATGATGAGCCGTTGATCCACTGTAATAATATTGTGTTGTACCACTACTACACTCAATAATAGAATGCCTACACTACAATCATTTGGATACACTTCAAAAGGTAGTTCATTGGTGTTGCATCATCATTAAGTTTCCCTAAGGGCGGCACGGTAGCACAGTGCCTAGCACTGCTGCCTCACAGCGCCAGGGACCTGGGTTCGATTCCGGCCTTGGGTTACTGCCTGTGTGGAGTTTGCACATTCTCCCTGTGTCTGCAGGGGTTTCTTCCGGGTGCTCCGATTTTCTCCCACAGTCCAAAGATATACGGGTTAGGTTGATTGGCCATGCTAAATTGCCCCTTAGTGTCAGAGGGACTAGCGTGGTAACTGCGTGATGTCACGGGGTTCGGGTCTGGTTGGGATTGTTGTCGGTGCAGGATTGATGGGCCGAATGACCTCCTTCTATGCTGTAGGGATTCAATGATTCTAAATACCCTTAGAATAATTGCTTTGTGCTCAATAATCCTGGTACCTAGTATTGCTCAACTTTGTTAATAAGTAATCCCTACATTGCAACAGTGATCACATATCAAAAGTAGTCCATCGACTCTTCAGTGCTTTGGGATGACCTGAGGTCATGAAAGACGCTATAAAAATACAAGCCTTTCTTTCTTCAATCCAATCCATTCCATTGCGTCACCCAGCTACAACAGTCAAGTGACAGCCCTGAAAGATTTGGCAGCACATGACTGGCTCATGAATTAGCTGCCTTTTAATCATATTATATAAATGGCCTGATTCTGCTCTCTCAGTTATTGTGCATCATCTATAATGCAGAGGGGGAAAAAAACATGAGAACTTCATTACAAACGTGGGAATATTTAGTGAACAGCTTAGGAACACTCTCCACCTCAGAGCTCTTCAGTCTGACAGAGGGAGGTTGATGCAGAGGTCAGATACTCAACGCTCCATTATACCACATAAGTCATGAAGAATTGAAAGAGGTAACAGGCCGGGGCTCTTCTCTCTGTAAAACAAATGGGCGTCACTCGACCTGATGAAGATCCTTTGAAGCTATGGAAGGGTTTGTTAGGTTTGACATAGCAAAGATTTTTCCATTTGTCAGACAGTAAAGAACCCGGAGTCATTATTGTAAGATTAATAAATCTAAAGTGGAATTCAGGAGGAACTTCTTTACACAGAGGACGGGACCTTACCCAGCCGTTCACACCATGCTCCCGCTGCAGCGAACTCAGAGAATTTGGCGCCCTGCCAAATCTCCATTCACCTCATCAGGATGGGAAAATTCCACCAACATGAATGGTCGTAAGATTCCGGCCCGATAATGATTAGACAGGGAATTCGCTACTACAGAGGTAGCTGAGGCACATTTGTATAGATATATTTAAAAGGAAGCTGAATTAGCACATGAGGGACAAAGGAATAGAAAGATAAGTTGATTGGATTAGATGATGTAGGTAGGAGAAAGCTCTGGCACAGCATGAATACCAGCATGGGCCAGCTGGGCTGAATGGCCTGTTTCCAGATTGTAAATTATTTTCAATGTGATGACAGAGGAACCTAATATCAATGGAAAATTAAGGTCTCCTGGCTTGCTGCTTCTCACTGAGTGCACAAGTCAGGAAATAGGCCCGAGTCTGACTATTATCTAAAATAACACTGTGAACTTCATTTCCACAGGCCTCCACTTTTACCTCGCCGGGCACAATCGGCAAGACCAGAAGAGGATGTGAAAGCTGCTCCTCCATCCATCAGCTCCCGACAAAGACCTCACGCTGGCTGACCACTGCTAGGGTGACCAGTGGGCACTGCCAGAGTGATCGATGGGCACTGCCAGGCCATGCCCCTGACTACCCGAGGGCTTCAATGGTCTCCGGCCCCGCACGCCCCCACCCCGGTGTGGACTATTATTTAAATGGTGAAAAATTACAATATGCTGCTGTGCAGAGGGACCTGGGGGTCCTTGTGTACGAATCGCAAAAACTCAGTTTGCAGGTGCAGCAGGTGATCAAGAAGGCAAATGGAATGTTGGCCTTTATCGTGAAGGGGATGGAGTATAAAAGCAGGGAGGTCTTGCTGCAATTGTACAAGGTACTGGTGAGGCCGCAACTGGAGTACTGTGTGCAATTTTGGTCCCCTTATTTGCAGAAGCATATATTGGCCTTGGAGAGAGTCCAGAGAAGGTTCACCAGGTTGATACCGGAGATGAAAGGGTTAGTTTATGAGGAGAGATTGAGTAGATTGGGCCTGTACTCGTTGGAGTTTAGAAGGCTGAGGGGAGATCTTATAGAGACATATAAGATAATGAAGGGGCTAGACAGGGTAGAGGCAGAGAGATTCTTTCCACTTAGAAAGGAAACAAGAACTAGAGGACACAGCCTCAAAATAAGGGGGAGTCAGTTTAGAACAGAGTTAAGGAGGAACTTCTTCTCTCAGAGGGTAGTGAATCTCTGGAATTCTCTGCCCATTGAAGCAGTGGAGGCTGCCTCGTTAAATATGTTTAAGTCACAGGTAGACAGATTTCTGATCAATAAGGGAATTAAGGGTTATGGGAAGCGGGCGGGTAAGTGGAACTAAACCACTATCAGATCAGCCATGATCTTATTGAGTGGCGGGGCAGGCTCGAGGGGCTAGATGGCCTACTCCTGCTCCTATTTCTTATGTTCTTATGTTCTTATGTCATGGCTCCTGGTCCCCACTAGCGCGGACCGTGAGTGATTCTTATCAGTGAGACGTTTCGCTGATGAGGGGGGATGTGTCGGGGAGGCCAGAAGCGGCCATGCCAGATGTGTTAATGTTATGTAAATCATTATATTAATTTTTAAATTAGCTTCAAGCCCATTCCTGGGTGCAAAGCCAATCCCACCGGCTAAACAGGGCTGGGAAGATGGCATTCGGTGCGAACCGGGTTTTTGGCCTCTTCCTGGCTCATTATGCGCCTATCGACAGGCACAATGGGTCAGCAAGGTCGTACCCAATGAGTGGAACAGATAGGACAGCTGCAAGCTCCTTAATAGCAAGTTAAAGAAGTTGAATGTGGAATTAGTAATATTGATGCAACATTTGAGATTGGAAAAAAACTCATTCCCCTCTGGGTCATCGTTATCCAGGATGGATTCCTAGAAAAAGCACTTAATACTGTTTCAAGTTACACTTTTATGTAAAGAGCTGAATAAATATTTGATTAGGAATAAAACTGGGTTAGTAAGGATAAGCACAGATAGATGAATTTATGTGATGTGACATGTCATGGTTTATGAACTGTTGACACTATGGTGGGGTCATGACAAGAAAAACAAGATGCCAAAGATATATCAGAAATAATTCTACAAGTCTATAATACTGACAGCGAGACTTACCATGGAGAACACGGGTGACACGGTGGCACAGTGATTAGCACTGTTGCCTCAGAGCTCCAGAGACCTGGATTCGAATCCTGGCTTAGGTCACTGTCTGTGTGGAGTTTGCATGTTCTCGCTGTGCCTGCGTGGGTTTCTTCCGGGTGCTCCGAATTCCTCCCACAGCCCAAAGATGCACGGATTAGGTGCATCGGCCATGCTAAATTGCCCCTTAATGTCCCGGGATGCATAGGTTAGAGGTATTAGCAGGGTAAATATGTGGGGTTACGTGGCCTGGGTGGGATTGTTGTTGGTGCGGGCTCGATGGGCCGAATGGCCTCCTTCTGCGTTGTAGGGATTCTATGACATGTAACAGTCAGATAACAAATAGGATAATCTGTTCTTTGGTGCTATTTAAAGGATAACTATTGATCAGGACACTGAGGTGAACTCTCCTGTTGAGGGGGGATACAGGACATCATAATCGCGGCACAGTGGTTAGCATTGCTGTCTCACAGCACCAGGGACACAGGTTCAATTCCCGGTTTGGGTCATTGTCTGTGTGGAGTTCGCTCGTTCTCCCCATATCTGCGTGCGTTCCCTCCAGGTGCTCCAATTTCCTCCCACAGTCTGAAAGACATGCTGGTTAGGTGCATTGGCCATGCTAAATTCTCCTTCAGTGTCCCTGAACAGGCGCCGGAGTGTGGCGACTAGGGGATTTTCACAGTAACTTCATTGCAGTGCTAATGTAAGCCTAGATGTGACGCTAATAAATATAAACTTATATTTATAAGTTGAGACAACGTTGTGAAGATCAATGGAAGTCAGAAGTTTGGGAAATTTTTAGAACCAGCAAAGGATGATTAAAACAAAGGGAGACATTGAAAAATGATAAAACAGCAAGATATATAAAAGTAGACAATTAGAGTTTTTACAAGTAATTAAAAAGTAAGACAGTAGCAAAAGTAAATGTTGGTCCCTTAGAGGGCGGCATGGTGGCACAGTGGTTAGCACTGCTGCCTCACAGCGCCAGGGACCCCGGGTTCGATTCCTGACTTGGCTCACTGTCTGTGTGGAGTTTGCACATTCTCCCCGTGTCTGCGTGGGTTTCCTCCGGGCACTCCGGTTTCCTCCCACAGTCCAAAGATGTGCGGGTTAGGTGGATTGACCATGCTAAATTGCCCCTCAGTGTCGGGGAGATTAGGTAGGGTAAATGCATGGGGTTATGTGGATTGGGCCTGGGTGGGATTGTGGTCGGTGCAGACTCAATGGGCCGAATGGCCTCCTGCTGCACTGTAGGATTCTATGATTCTATGATTGGATGATTCTAGGATGAGACAATCATGGGAAACAAGGAAATCGCAAAGACTTTAAACAAATATTTTGTATTTGTCTTCAAAGTAGAAGGTACTAAAAGCAACCCAGTAATAGTTGAATTCAAGAGGCAAAAGTGAGAAAGGAACCTAAAACAATCACAATCACTCGAGAAAATTTACTGGGCAAACTAATGGGAATAAAGACTGAGAAGTATCCTGGCCTGCATGATGGCATCTTGTAAGAAATGGCAGCAGAGATAGTGGATGCATTGGCTGACATATTCCATAGATTCTGGAAAGGACTCAGCAGATTGGAAAAACACAAATGTAATTCAAGTAATTCAGACAAAGCTCGGCACAACATCGTGGGCCGAAGGGCCTGTTCTGTGCTGTACTGTTCTATGTTCTATGTTCTATGAAATGAGGGGGAAAAAATTCTGGAAACCAAAGGTCAGTTGCCAAACATCCATCACTGAGAAAATGGTAGAATCCATTCTTAGGGAGGTAATAGCAGAACATTCATAATGTAATCAGACAGTCAATACAGTTTAATGGAAGGGAACTTGTGTTTGACAATCTATTAGAATTTTCTTTGAGGATGTAACAAGCAGGGTGAATAAAGGGAAACAAGTGGAGGTAGTGTATTTGGATTTCCGAAAAGAAATTTCACCATAGAGCCTCTACAGTGCAGAATGAGGCCATTTGGCCCATCCAGCCTGCATCGACAACAATCCCACCCAGGCCCTAACCCCGTAACCCCATGTATTTACTCTGCTGGTCTCCCTGACATAAGGGGCAAATTAGCATGGCCAATTAACCTAACCTGCACATCTTTAGAGTGTGGGAGGAAACCAGAGCACGTTGACGAAACCCATGCAGACACAGGGAGAATGTGCAAACTCCACACAGACAGTCATCCAAATCTGGAATCGAATCTGGGTCCCTGGTGCTGTGAGGCAGCAGTGCTAACCACTGTGCCACCGTGCTGCCATGCCATGATAAGCTTCCACATCAATTGCTCCTGTACAATAAGTTGAAATAAAAAAAGTTCTCGAAGGAAGAGGACAGAACAAGAGACTTTAGAAGAAGGAGTTGCCACTTTTTGATAAGATTAGGAGGAACTTCTTCTGTCAAGGCCATTAACCTTTGGAATTCTCTACCTGGGAGCAGAAGAGGCTGGATCATTGAATATTTCCAAGGCTGAGTCCGATAGATTATTGATCTGGAAGGGGGAGCAGGCAGGAAAATGGAGTTGAGGCCATAATCAGATCAGCTATGATGTTGTTGAATGGCCGAGCAGGCTTGAGGGACCGATTGGTCTACTCTTGCTCCTAGTTCTTTTGCTATTGTAATTGCAAACCTGCACAGTGTTATTAACGATGTTAACATAAACTCACTGAAGCAATGACCTCAATGAGACCCATGAGGTTGGCTTCTTGGAGTATGAGCTCCCTGATTGAGGCCAAAATTGCCTGCCCAATCAGAGAGCCTCATCGTTATATAAATATGGGAGTGTCAGCTCCAATGGCACTCCTAATTCTGACTTTGTACCTGAAACACACTAGGAGTGGAATAGAATTGCAAATAAAGAGAATCTGGTGAGGAGAAACTGTCTTCTAAGGAGTTATTTCATTAACAACTGCTTTTAATAGACCTCCTTCATGGTTAAATCCAGAACCCACAAAGCTGTGTTCCTTTGAGAAATAGGAAGGTTGGCTTGTTTGGTTTCTTCATAGACTATCTGTACAATTCAATTCTCTTGCACACTATCTTAAAAATCTTGAATTGTCTGTGGAGCATCCCGCCTCTAAACCTTTACTCTTGTGATGGTTTTGTTGTGTCAGATGCTCTGTCTATATTTATAATGGGAACTTTCCATGTAAACATGTCACACTATAATTGCTGCCTGAGGCTATAACACTCCAGCTTTGCACCCTGCGGCTCCGCAGCCTACACTGCGGAGAAACCCTTGATGCTTCGACCTTTTTTATCTTCTCTGCTTCACCAATCCCTGTCAAACGTTATGATTTAAATCGAAATGATAATATCAAAGCAAACAATTGTATAGGAGTAAGAACAGAGGTGAGGATTTCAAAAAAAAAGGAGTGCATGAGAACTGCAGGATACTAATCCAATTATCCTTATCTTCTAACTGCACCACCCCTGAAAACTCCCCATGTGCAGTACGTCAGGATGTCAAGTAGTCCCCTTTAATATTCTTCATTTTGACACAAGTAATTCCTGGGAGAATTGGCCCAGTGATATTATGAACTGATTTTCAATGAAATAGGGGAGTTGGATTTGACATAATTAGGCATTGTATTTATCACTGCTGTTGCACTCATTCTCTCTCTGACAATGCTCGAACCTGCTATAAATGCGGGTGAGATCTTTAATAAGAAGTATACCGCTTCTTCCTAAAATGACTCTGATCTACGCTTCTCACTACCATTAATAATAAACAGGCCTTATTATTAGCTGTGAGGCAAACTGCTTTCAAATTACTTCAATTTTCTGCTTAAATTATTCGGTGCCACACAAAGGGCGTTAACAAAAGAGTAAATGGGTTTTGCAAGTATAACAGTTTGTTATATCTTATTTATGGTGGACTGACTGGAAAACTTTCCACTCAAAACTCCAGGAGTGAATAGATTGGAATTTATAGGCTTATGTCGCTGTGGCAACATATTGTGACCCACTCACAGCTGGGGAAATGTTATGGTGAATTTGAGCACTTAACCTCCCTTTTCACCTCCCCATCATTATCTTGAATTTTGCCTAATGATCTGCAGACTGTCCTCCTGCCTCCATAACGGTGAGCTGAACCACAATTCTGCCGCCAGTCTCCTAACTCACAACCGAATCTGACTCGCCCACAACTCCCTGTGATCTCTGACCTAATGTGGAGATGCGGGCGTTGGACTGGGGTAAACACAGTAAGAGTTTTAACAACACCAGGTTAAAGTCCAACAGGTTTATTTGGGAGCAAATGCCATTAGCTTTCAGAGCGCTGCTCCTTCGTCAGATGGGTCAGAGGCAGATTTCCACTCCATCTGACGAAGGAGCAGCGCTCCAAAAGCTAATGGCATTTGCTCCCAAATAAACCTGTTGGACTTTAACCTGGTGTTGTTAAAACTCTATCTCTGACCTACCCATTCTGACAATTGACTTGCTTGAAAAAAAATCTTCACCCTCGTTTCCAACATCTTTCGAGGCCCCCCCATTTCTGCCACCACCAGCCGCATGACGAGACTTTAAAATCAGGCTGTGGCCACGATGCATGAATTTGTAGGGCGGCACGGTGGCACAGTGGTTAGCACTGCTGCCTCACAGTGCCAAGGACCCAGGTTCAATGCCGGCCTCGGGCGATTGTCTGTGTGGAGTTTGCACATTCTCCCTGTAAGGAGGCAAAAGTCCTGTCACGAAGTTACTTTATTTACACCATACATCTGTACACAGCCAGCTCTCCAGTTACTCCCTGCTGAATGTAGGCTGGGAATCTGACACACCTGCTTTAAATAGGGAGCATGAGACTCCCTGATTTAACCATCAAAACGGACTCATCAGGTAGTTCATACTCTAGCAAGTCAACCTCATTAACCTGGCTGAAGTCATCACACTCCCCGTGTCTGCATGGGTTTCCTTCAGGTGCTCCGGTTTTCTCCCACAGTCCAAAGATGGTGCAGGTTAGGTTGATTGGCCATAGTAAATTGCCCCTTAGTGTCAGGGGGATGAGCAGGGTAAATAATTGGGGTTATGGGGATAGGACCAGGAATTGTGGCCTGTGCAGACTCGATGGGCCAAATGGTCTCCTTCTGCACTGTAATGATTCTAAATA
Organism: Mustelus asterias; assembly: GCF_964213995.1. NCBI lineage: Eukaryota > Metazoa > Chordata > Chondrichthyes > Carcharhiniformes > Triakidae > Mustelus > Mustelus asterias. Next base: position 114,606,180 of record NC_135809.1, on the reverse strand, counting down.
CTGCCACGAGCGGGAAAATTGGTGCGTTTCCCACTGGTGCCGGTAGCGCTACTGAGATGCGATTCAGCCATTTTAATCGTGACTCACGCCAGCCCAAACATGCCAGCCACGTGAGGGTCACCGAATTGGCAATCAGCTGTTCAGCTAACATCCAAGAACACTTCCTGCTTTTCCTTCTCTGAGTGACTGAGGGAAGAATGACCCAGTCTCACGTTAATGCAGGAAGTATTTCGTATTCGACCTTTAATGAGACCGATCTTTTTGAGTTATAACTGTGGATTTACCTCTGACAGTCTCTAATGCAGAAAAAAGAATCACTGAAGTCTGTAACTGAATTGCTTTCCAAAAAAATTGTTCATTACAAGATTAATTAGATATTCCACACAAGGTCCAATTATAATAGGTGATGTAACTGAAGCAAACCTGTAGCTTTCCCCATGACAACTGCATCACAATGGTTCCATATTTCACACACACCCATGATAATAGAATGAGGTGTGGTTCGGAAACTGTAACTAGTGCAGGAACACCAGGGTGGCACAGTACACAAGTGTTTTGAGTTCCTATACAATAAAGAACGGGTGGCAAGGTGGCACAGTGGTTAGCACTGCTGCCTCACAGCACCAGGGACCTGAGTTCAATTCCTGGCTTGGGTCACAGTCTGTGTGGAATTTGCACATTCTCGTAGAATCATAGAAATCATAGAAACCCTACAGTGCAGAAAGAGGCCATTCGGCCCATCGAGTCTGCACCGACCACAATCCCACCCAGGCCCTCTCCCCAGATCCCCACATATTTACTCACTAATCCCTCTAACCTACACATCCCGGGACACTAAGGGGCAATTTAGCATGGCCAATTAACCTAACCCGCACATCTTTGGACTGTGGGAGGAAACCGGAGCACCCGGAGGAAACCCACGCAGACACGAGGAGAATGTGCAAACTCCACACAGACAGTGATCCAAGCCGGGAATCGAACACAGGTCCCTGGAGCTGTGAAGCAGCAGTGCTAACCACTGTGCTACTGTGCCGCCAGGATTCTCCTCATGTCTGTGTGGGTTTCCTCTGGGAACTCCGGTTTCCTCCCACAGTCCAAAGATGTGCAGGTTAGGTGGATTGGCCATGCTAAATTGCCCCTTAGTGTCAAGGAGATTAGCAAGGTAAATGCATGGGGTTATGGGGATAGGGCTTGGGTAGGATTGTGGTTGGTGCAGACTCGATGGGACGAATAGCCTCCTTTTGCACTGTAGGATTCTATAATTCGATATAGATTAGCACATGTAATGCCTCATGATTTTCCAATCTCATTTAATCATCAAAAGGCAAACACTCCCACACAGGGAGGGAGAGATACCCCAATAACAGCCCTTGCATACCTCCTAGCGACTAGCTGCCAACCATCTCACTCATAGATGCTGAAAAAGATGAGAAAAACAACATAAAAAGACTTGAATTCTTGCATAGAATCTTATCATGTCCCCATAATGTCCCAAAGTGAAAATGAATTACATTGAAATATTATTAACAGTTTTTAAGAAGGTGAACATCGATGAGGAGAAAACAGAATCATGTAGAAAGAATCTGGTGCTGTAAGTTACAGTTTCCACATGTAGGATTGGGCATGTTTGTTAAGTGTAGTATTGTCATAACTCTGAGGCCAATTTCAAATCCAAGGTAGCCACAGCAAAAGTCCGAATTGTGAAACTTCTATGGGTGAATGAAATACCAAATGAACCAATGTACAAATGTACAAATGGACAAGATTCTGCATCCTCATCTCATGTGTCATTGGCAAAATTATTTTGATGTCGACATTAACTAATATGAACTGTCCTTCTGAGGGTCTCATTGGATGATGTGAGGAGATTAACTACAGATTTATCAAAAATAATAGCAGAGGAGGCAGCCATTCAGCCCATCGGATGTCTGCCAGCTGAAAGAGATTAATTTTTTAGCCCTTGGCAGTAGCCCCATTGATCGTGGTACTTCAATGGATAACCATGCACTGCATGTTTTAGAAGCTTATTGCCAGACAGAACAGGTGTGGTGGAAAGAGGAAGCACTTCAGGCTTAATGGAGCATGAACTGACTGCATCAACAATGAACTCTTTGATCTGCCCTGCAGCTGTAAGTCAGAAAAGCTTTTAGCAGCTAATGGACCACCAGTTCCTTGTGTAAACAAACCTGGCTAATCCCTCTTTGCTCTGCTCTGAAGCTGTCAATCTAAGAAGTTCAATTAGGTCAGACAGCAGCTGTGGCTCATTCAAGCTAGAAAGGGGGATCTCCCCAGTGAAACTGACAGCTCCTGTCAATCAAAGCATTTCAAAGAGGTTTCAGAGCAGCTGGAGCTTATAAGAGTAAGCAGCCAATGAAATTGAATACTCCTGTCAATCAAAGCATTTCAAAGTTGTCTGGGACTCCATAAGTCAAGGGCAATGCCCACTGTAAGTGCAGTGCTGCTGTGATTTTGAAGGCTTCCTGGTATTCAGGGACCATGAATTTTAATGAGACCTGGCCACTTCAAAGGCTTTGCAGAACACAGACAATAATAAAGTATTTTATCAGAAAGGTGCCTGAAATCACTATCCTAACAGGCCTTGCCACACAAAACCTCTTTCATTGTGTTATGAGCGAAAAGATCAAATACCCATATATCATCTTAACCAATCTGCGGAGTGGGCTTGAGGGGTTACATTGCCTGCTCTTGCTCCTAGTTCTAGTGATTAAGCATTGAAAGATTAATGGCACATGGTCTGAGCTGAGGGGGTGAATTAGAATGGGTGAATCAAATCAAATCAGGTATAGAAAGAGAAATAAAGCCTGGATTTAGAGAGAGAGATGAAGGTGGCATATAGATAGAATAAAATATTGGGGGGATTTTCCGCTCCCATTTCCAGAGGGCGCGATCAGTGGTAGAACGTCCAGCTGATGAAGGAGTAGTGCTCCGAAAGCTTGTAATTCCAAATAAACCTGGTGGACCTTAATCTGGTGTTGTGAGACTTCTTCCAATGATGTAACAGGTATACCAACATTGAACATTGGGGGACCCTCCTTTGAATATATTTAAGTATAATTATCAAGCCTTTATGCCTGATTTCTCCCCCTAAACCACCCCCTTCCCGATTAAACTGTCCATTCACGTTGACGTGCCTGAAAGGTCCTCCATTGACATGCACCTGTGAGCAGAACCTGCCGGAGGCACACAGGTGAATACCTGTGGAGAGGAGAGGGTCATGCCCAGGCATTACCCAGGCACTGCCATGTGTTCTGCCCCCTGGTACTTCCCCTGGTACTGCCCCCTGCATTGCCTACGCCCAGTAAGAAGTTTAACAACACCAGGTTAAAGTCCAACAGGTTTATTTGGTAGCAAAAGCCACACAAGCTTTCGGAGCTCCAAGCCCCTTCTTCAGGTGAGTGGGAATTCTGAATTGTGTGGCTTTTGCTACCAAATAAACATGTTGGACTTTAACCTGGTGTTGTTAAACTTCTTACTGTTTTTACCCCAGTCCAACGCCGGCATCTCCACATCTTGCCTACGCCCTGCCGGGAACAATGGAGATTCCGTGGTAGGGAAGTTCCGGGGGAGAGAGAAGAGGGTTCTGTGGTGGTGGGCGGGAGGAGAAGAGGGGAGGGTGGGGGGTACCATGGGAGGTGTTGCAAGGAGCAGGTTTCTATTTTTAATACTTTGTATCAGGATGCCCTTTAAAATTCCTTTTAAAATTGGGCAGCACAGTGGCACAGTGGTTAGCGCTGTTGCCTCACAGTGCCAGGGACCTGGGTTCGATTCCGGCTTGGGTCTGTGCGGAATTTGCACGTTCTCCCCATGTCTGCGTGGGTTTCCTCCGGGTGCTCCGGTTTCCTCCCATGGTCCAAAAGATGTGCAGGTTAGGTGGATTGGCCACACTAAATTCTCCCTCAGTGTACCCGAACAGGCGCCAGAGTGTGGCGACTCGGGGATTTTCACAGTAACTTCATTGTAAGCCTACTTGTAACTAATAAATAAACTTTACTTTACTTTAATTCTAAATTGCTGGTGTGATATCATGTGACCTGCTTCTTCATTTCTTTTTCAGAGCCTGGAAGTACAGCAGAGGAAGCCACCCTTTTCTTCCTGACTGCTGTGCCACTTTGCCAGAAAATGTGAAAATTCCATCCATGTGTTTTTTGAACTTGCATTGTTAACAACTCCAACAATTAAAACCTGAAGAAGTGAATATCAACATTTGCGATAGTTAATTTTCAATGTCAGAGATGTGGTTTAATGGTAATTTATCCCTAACTTTTACAAACAAGACTTAACTTTCTGTGTCACATGTAGCTGTATCCATGGTACAAATCCAGCAATGGCACTTCATTCAATGCATTGAAATGGTGAGCTCAGCATTGGAATGCCATTTTCGCAAAGCTCCCAGCTGGGCAACACACTTCAGTCAGTAATTTTTTGAATATCCACATTTAATAGCATACCTGCACCTTGTCTGAAGTTGTTGTGCCAGTTCTGCATAAATAAAGACAAGTAGTATTCATTTCAGTTTTAATAAAAAGCAAAATCTGCCCTAATATTGGGGAATGGAACTCTGTCCCGCCAACCTGCCTCAACCCCACTCTCAGCAGGCATGAAGATCGGCAACCAATGGATTCAGAGTCAAGATAATTGGCAAATAAAAAAAGCAAAAGGGGAGCTGGGAGAGAGAATTTGGCGCTCAGCCAAAACTTCATTCACTGCAGCGGGACTGGAGAATCCCAGCCGCGGGTGAGGTCGGAGAATTCCGGCGAGCGTCTTTCAAAGGGGAAATGGATAAATACTTAAAAAGGAAAGATTTGCAGGGCAGTTTGCAATAGGACCAATTGGACTGGTCAGAAAGAGCCAGAACAGATAAGAAGGGCCAAATGGCCTCCTTCTATGCTGTAAAATTTTATATGATTCGACCCAAGAGATTCAATAAAGCAAAGAAGATGCATTTTTCATTTTTAATGGAAGTGGAACGAGAAATAAAGAAGGGATTTCTACATGTATCTAGATGTGTATCCATTAAAGGCTTTTAAAGACTAATTCCCCAATATTAGTCCATACAAGCCCAATAAAAGTCTATACAAATAGACTTTTGTATCAGTCTATTAACTGAGAATAGACTGACACAAAATGTACAAAAAGTTGTTTTCAGAAGTTCCCTGATAACTATTGCAGTGATGTTATCAACAAAGTAGACAAATCACATGCATTGATTTTAATAAATCACTCATAGGACAGACTGCAAAATAAGCATAAGCTATTTCATATTTCAGACAAACCAAAGCATTTTGGTGCTTCATGATACTCTGCAGATAGTTGTCTATTTTTGACATTGCAGCTCACAATCCAATCACAGATGCTGCAAGTGTATTTTGTCACCGAATCCACTTGGCAGCGTTTGGTGATCACGGCATTTTTGTCACATTAGAGAATATTTGTTCTCTTGTTCACACTGAGGAGTTGGGGACTGTTGTCCCTCCTAGCCCCCCCAGGAAAGAGGTTTATCTATTTTTCTTCACAGACAACTTGGGCGGAATTTTCTCAAAACAATTCTAAATGTAAAACAGGCGAGAAAACAGGAGGTCCCCTGTTTGTGGGGGAAACCATCTGTGATCCTCGCCTGTCTGTCCCTCGGTGGGAATGGAGGCCTTTGAAAACAAGGTAACTGTAACGGATAAGAAAGAGTGCCAGTTCTTGCTCCACACCACTTCTGAAAGCGCACTAGATAATATTAACTTAAGAGACTTCCAGTTTGGGTAAAGCAATTAATTCCAAGAAATATAAATAATGAATTCCAGACAGATCCTCGCTGAAAAATTAATCAGGTAATGCCTCCAAACCAGGAAAGCCAATTCAAGGTAACTAAACCAGTGAGTGGAGGTGGTGAAACTAGCATCGAGACACACTTGTGGACGGATGATTGGGAAATGCCACAAAGGTCTTCACTGGCAGTCTCGAAGGGCCCGGTGGCATAAACGTTTAAGGCAGCCGTTACTTTCACCGGGAGTGTGTGCTCCTCCATGCCCCGAGGTGCCAGGTCCTGCAACAAATGGCACAGGTGTCACACTGTCTCCTTTCGGAGCCGGAGCTGTCGGCGGCATGCGATGTCCGACAGTTGCTCGAAGGACATTCGTGTGCGGAACTGCCGAGGTCTCTGTTCCTTCCTTCTCCTGCCCAACCCATTGGGGCCCATGGCAGCCACGTCCCGCCTCCGGTTGTCGCCTCCCTCTACTCCTGCGAGTAGTAAGGCCTGGGCCACCTCTGTCCGCAATTCATCCTCCTGCTCCTCCTCCTCTGCTCCAGCAACAACAAAAGGAACAACAAGATCAATGGGTTGCATTGCAAAAGCCATCTTGCCAATCTGAAGGGGGCATGGGAATTTGGGGAAGGGGGCAGACAGATGGAGAGGTTAAAGAACTCGGCTCACCCCCAGCCCAGCAACACACACTCCCCATTCCCCCACAGACCTCCAGCAACACACACTCCTCATACCACCCCCCACGCACTCCCAGCAACACACACTCCCCATACCCCCCACACCATCCCCCCAGAAACACACACTCCCCATACCCCCCCACACACCCCCCACAGCAACACACACTCCCCATACCCCCCCCCCACACAACCCCCCAGCAACACACACTCCCCATACCCCCCCCCACACAACACCCCAGCAACACACACTCCCCATACCCCCCCCCACACACACCCCCCAGCAACACACACTCCCCATACCCCCCCCCACACACACCCCCAGCAACACACATTCCCCATACCCCCCCACACACCCCCTCCAGCAACACACACTCCCCATACCCCCCCCACACACACCCCCAGCAACACACACTCCCCATACCCCCCCACACAACCCCCCAGCAACACACACTCCCCATAACCCCCCCACACACACCCCCAGCAACACACACTCCCCATACCCCCCCACACACCCCCCACAGCAACACACACTCCCCATACCCCCCCCCCCCACACACACCCCCAGCAACACACACTCTGATGCGCGACAATTAAGCACGTGGAACCAAGGCTTCGATATTGAAGGCTTTAATTGTATAACAATGGAACTACTAACACGAATACACCAGTTCAGACTGAAGGGGTCCTGCCGGAGCAGGGGGTCTTATACCTCGCCACCGGAGGCGGGACCCCACTGGAATGTGCCATGATAACTCTTATAACAGGTAAACACCCTAACCCAACAACATTGTACAACCCCCACAGTAACAACACCCTAGCCCAACAGTAACATAATAACAACCCCCAGTGGTGAACCAACGATGGTTCACCACATTCACCCCTCCTTTAAGAACAAAAGCTGGCGGGGTGCAAGAAAAACAGGTCATATAAACAGACAATTCACAGAATTCACAAGTCCAGACGGTCTGGAGGACCGCACCGACGCTGTGATCTCCTCAACACCGGTTGCGAAACCGGAGCAGGTGCTTGTGGTGGCGTTCTTTCCAAAACAACGTCTGGCTGTCCCCTCAAGGACTCCCGGGCCGGCCGGCCCTGGTGAGGCGATGGTGCAGGGGATCCTGGAACCTTTGGTGGTGGTGGTGGTGGTGATGATGGTGGCGCCGATCTCCGAGTCTCAGGCAAGCTGTACATGGGAGTAAAAGTGTTATGCACTGGTCCCGGTGCTGACCGCGCCACGTCTGGGGAAGCAATGAGGAGTAGTGTATTCGTGACTGGGGGAATAGGAGCGACAGGAGTTGCTACGTCCCCTGCGGGCGCCAGGTCTCTAATGGAGACAGTGTCCTCTCGCCCGTCAGGATATGCCACATAGGCATACTGAGGGTTGGCGTGGAGGAGTTGGACCGGTTCGACCAAGGGGTCGGACTTGCGAGCCCTCACATGTCGCCGCAGAAGGACGGGTCCTGGGTACGTCAACCAGGCTGGCAATGAGGTTCCCGAGGACGACTTCCGAGGGAATGAGAACATCCTCTCGTGGGGAGTAGCATTGGTTGCCGTACACAGGAGGGAGCGGATAGAATGGAGCGCATTTGGAAGGACCTCCTGCCAACGGGAGACTGGAAGGCCCCTGGATTTCAGTGCCAGTAAGACAGCCTTCCAGACTGTAGCATTCTCCCTTTCCACCTGTCCGTTACCCCTAGGGTTGTAGCTCGTGGTTCTACTAGAGGCAATCCCGAATGAGAGCAGGAATTGCCTCAAGTCGTTGCTCATGAACGACGAGCCCCTGTCGCTATGAATGTAGCAGGGGTACCCGAACAGGGTAAAAAGCTCACTGAATGCCTTGATGACGGTGGCAGTCGACGTGTCCGCACAGGGGACAACAAACGGAAACCGGGAATACTCGTCTATTATGTTGAGGAAATAGACATTCCGGTCCGTTGAGGGAAGGGGGCCCTTAAAATCCACACTCAGCCTCTCAAAAGGGCGAGTGGCCTTGACCAATTGTGCCCGGTCTGGTCGATAAAAGTGTGGTTTGCATTCTGCGCAAATCCGACAGCTTCTCGTCACTGACCTGACATCCTCCACCGAGTAGGGCAGGTTGCGGGCTTTGACGAAGTGGTAGAGTCTGGTGACTCCAGGATGGCACAGATCATTGTGGAGAGCCTTCAAGCGGTCCTCCTGCATGATGGCGCATGTTCCGCGCGAGAGGGCATCCGAGGGCTCATTGAGCATCCCTGGACGATACATAATATCGTAATTATAGGTGGAGAGCTCAATTCTCCACCGCAAGATCTTATCGTTCTTGATCTTGCCCCTCTGCGTGTTGCTGAACATAAACGCCACGGATCGTTGATCCGTGATCAGGGTGAACCGCTTCCCTGCCAGGTAATGGCGCCAGTGTCTGACTGCCTCCACAATGGCCTGAGCCTCCTTCTCCACCGCTGAGTGCCGAATTTCTGGGCCTTGAAGGGTGCGGGAAAAGAACGCGACGGGCCTGCCTGCCTGGTTTAGTGTGGCGGCTAGGGCGAAATCAGATGCATCACTCTCCACCTGGAAAGGAATGGATTCATCCACCGCGTGCATCGTGGCTTTCGAGATGTCGCTTTTCAATGCCTTGAAGGCCAATTGGGCCTCCGGCGTAAGTGGGAAGGTCGTGGACTTAATGAGCGGACGAGCTTTGTCCGCGTAGTTGGGGACCCACTGTGCATAATACGAAAAGAACCCGAGGCATCTCCTCAGTGCTTTCGTGCTAGCGGGCAAGGGAAGTTCAGTAAGTGGGCGCATACGGTCTGGATCAGGGCCAATGACCCCGTTTTCCACCACGTATCCGAGGATGGCTAACCTACGCGTACGGAATACGCACTTCTCCCTGTTATAGGTCAGATTCAGGCGAGATGCAGTGCGCAGAAAGTGTTGGAGATTCGTGTCATGGTCCTGCTGGTCATGGCCGCAGATGGTGACGTTATCCAGGTACGGGAAGGTAGCCCGCAACCCGTTCTGGTCCACCATTCGGTCCATAGCACGCTGGAAGACCGAGACCCCATTGGTGACACCAAATGGAACCCTGAGGAATTGGTATAGACGACCATCCGCCTCAAAAGCCGTATATTGTCGGTCCTCTGGGCGGATGGGGAGTTGATGGTAGGCGGACTTAAGGTCTATGGTAGAAAACACTCGGTACTGCGCAATCTGATTGACCATATCAGAAATGCGCGGGAGAGGATACGCATCCAGCTGCGTATAACGATTAATGGTCTGACTATAGTCAATGACCATCCGAGGTTTGTTCCCGCTTTTGACTACCACGACCTGCGCTCTCCACGGACTAGCACTGGCCTGTATGATCCCTTCCTTGAGGAGCCGCTGAACCTCAGATCTAATAAAGATCCGGTCCTCAGCGCTGTAACGCCTACTTTTAGTAGCGATGGGCTTGCAGCCAGGTACCAGATTTTTAAAAAGGGATGGTGTAGTGATTTTCAGGGTGGATAGATTGCATGCGGGGCGCTTTGGGCAATTTGGAGGCTGCGGCTGATTCCCTACTGCCAGTGAAGGGAGTGGCCCACCGTACTGTAGGATCACACTCTTCATGTGGACCATAAAGTTTAGTCCGAGGAGAATTGGCGCGCAAAGGTGAGGTAACACAAGGAGCCTGTATTGCTCGTAAATTGTGCCCTGTACCTCAAGAGTTACCATACATCGTCCTTGGATCGGTACAGACCGGGACCGTGATGCCATGGAAATTGTCTGCTTGGCAGGGAGAACCCGGAGCCCACACCTTTTAGCAGTTTCAGGGTGTATGAAACTTTCGGTGCTCCCACTGTCAAACAGACAATTCACAGTTCGACCACTAACCTTTATATCCATCATGGAATTTTCAAGTCTGTAGTGCCTGGTCTGATCCAGGGAGATCGACGCCACCGTTGGCCCCTGGGCGTCACTGCATGCTGCCGATGTGGATGCTGAGGACCCCTGCTGGTCGCTCCTAGTCGTCGTGGACCATGATGGCCGCCCCCATGAATCGCACGTGGGCGAGGGCGCCAAGCGCAGCGACTCCTGGTGGTCTTCCTCCTCCTCTCTCAGCCACGATGGCGCCGTCCTGGGATCGCACGTGGTCGGACCTCGTGGGTACTGCGACGCCGAAGGAGATTGTCTCCGTTCTGGAGGGTTACAAGCTGCACTGCCGTTTTTAGGCTTGGACCTGCAGACTTTGCCGTAGTGGCCTTTTTTACCGCACTGGCTGCAGATTGCCGTTCTTGCCGGACACTGTTGCCGTGGATGCTTGGCCCCACCACAAAAATAGCATCGCTGGCCACCTGGAGCTGCCGCCGTCGTCGGATCGATCTGGGAGCGCGGGTTAGCGGGGCGAGGAGGGAGCTGAGCTTGCTCCAGCCACGTTGACTGCACGTGGTCCTCGGGGTACTGCGCCAAGCTCTTCGACGCCGCTTCCAGCATCACGGCCATCTCCATTGCTTGGGTCAAGTCGAGTTTCCCCTTTTCCAGCAATTTAAGCCTGATGTACGAGGACCCTACCCTTGCTACGAACGCGTCTCGGGCGAGGTCGTACATATATTGTTCGGCTGATACGTCCTTACAATCGCAACCCCTGGCAAGCTGCAGGAGCTCATTGGCATAGTCCTCCATGGTTTCGCCCGACTGCCGACGTCGTGTAGCGAGGAGGTAACGAGCATGTATCTCGTTGGGTGGCTTCGTGTATCTTTTTTTTAGGAGCTCGACGGCACCCGGGTAAGTGGGAGCTGCACGAATGGCTAGATAAATCGTGTCGCTTACCCTTGCGTGGAGGACCTGGAGTTTATCACTGTCTGTAGTGATAGCTACCGAGGCTGCCAGGTAGTCCTCGAAACACTTCCACCAATGGTCGAATGTGTTAGCGGCACCGACCGTACGTGGGTCCAGTGTCAGACGATCCGGTTTTAGGATCTGTTCCATACTCTCTGTTATTTTTTGTACAGCTGTGAGTTTTCTGTTATACAATTAAATTGATGCGCGACAATTAAGCACGTGGAACCAAGGCTTCGATATTGAAGGCTTTAATTGTATAACAATGGAACTACTAACACGAATACACCAGTTCAGACTGAAGGGGTCCTGCCGGAGCAGGGAGTCTTATACCTCGCCACCGGAGGCGGGACCCCACTGGAATGTGCCATGATAACTCTTATAACAGGTAAACACCCTAACCCAACAACATTGTACAACCCCCACAGTAACAACACCCTAGCCCAACAGTAACATAATAACAACCCCCAGTGGTGAACCAACGATGGTTCACCACACACTCCCCATACCCCCCCCCCCCCCACACACACCCCCAGCAACTCACACTCCCCATACCCCCCCCCACACACACCCCCAGCAACACACACTCCCCATACCCGCCCCCACACACCCCCTCCAGCAACACACACTCCCCATACCCCCCCACACACCCCCAGCAACACACACTCCCCATACCCCCCCCACACACACCCCCAGCAACACACACTCCCCATACCCCCCCCCACACACACCCCCAGCAACACACACTCCCCATACCCTCCTCACACACCCCCTGCAACACACTCTCCCCATGCCCCCCTCATACACTCTCAGCAGCACACGCTCCCCATACCCCCCACACACCCCCAGCAACACACACTCCCCATACCCCCCCACACACACCCCCAGCAACACACACTCCCCATACCCCCCCCACACACCCCCCCCAGCAACACACACTCCCCATACCCCCCCCCACACACCCCCCACAGCAACACACACTCCCCATACCCCCCCTCACACCCCCCACAGCAACACACACTCCCCATACCCCCCCACACACACCCCCAGCAACACACACTCCCCATACCCCCCCACACACACCCCCAGCAACACACACTCCCCATACCCCCCCCCCACACACCCCCCACAGCAACACACACTCCCCATACCCCCCCCACACACCCCCCACAGCAACACACACTCCCCATACCCCCCCACACACCCCCCACAGCAACACACACTCCCCATACGCCCCCCACACACCACCCCAGCAACACACACTCCCCATACCCCCCTCACACACCCCCTGCAACACACTCTCCCCATGCCCCCCTCATACACTCTCAGCAGCACACGCTCCCCATACCCCCCTCACACACCCCCAGCAACACACACTCCCCATTCCCCCACAGACCCCCAGCAACACACACTCCCCATGCCCCCACCACGCACCCACAGCAACACACACTCCCCATACCCCCTCACGCACCCCCAGCAACACACACGCCCCATATCCCCCACACCCCCTCCAGCAACACACACTCCCCATACCCCCCCACACAACGCCCCCCCAGCAATACACACTCACCATACCCCCTCTCACTGGAGCGACGGAAGTTGAGGGGCGACCTGATAGAAGTCTACAAGATTATGAGAGGCATGGACAGAATGGATAGTCAGAAGCTTTTTCCCAGGGTGGAAGAGTCAATTACTAGGGGGCATAGGTTTAAAGGAGATGTACGAGACAAGTTTTTTACACAGAGGATGGTGGGTGCCTGGAACACGTTGCCAGGGGAAGTAGTGGAAGTGGATAGGGTAGTGACTTTTAAGGGGTGTCTTGACAAGTACATGAATAGGATGGTTTTAGAGGGATATGGTCCCCGGAAGGGTGGGGGTTTTTAGTTCAGTCGGGCAGCATGGTCGGTGCAGGCTTGGAGGGCCGAAGGGCCTGTTCCTGTGCTGTAATTTTCTTTGTTCTTTGTTCACACCCCCACCAACACACACTCCCCATACCCTCCCGCCGCCCCCCCACACACCCCCAGCAACACATACTCCCCATACCCTCCCCCCCATCCCCCCCAGCAACACACACTTCTCATAACCCCCCCCACACACACCCCCAGCAATACCCACTCCCCATAACCCCCCCCCACACACCCCCAGCAACACATACTCCCCATACCCCCCTACAGCCCCCCAGTAACGCACACTCCCCATACCCCCCTACAGCCCCCCAGTAACACACACTCCCCATATCGCCCACACAGCCCCCCAGCAACACACACCCCCCATATCCCCCTACAGCCTCCCAGTAACACACTCCCCATAACCCCCACAACTCCCAGAATGGCAACACAGCACCCCCCCCAACCCCCACCCTCCCGATTCCACGCCCCCGCTCACAAACACACACCCAGAACCCGCGCAGTAGTGGCCATAGACAGTGCCGCTTGACAAGTCCTGAGGCTGCAGCGCTGCCAATTCAGGGAGTTTCCAGCCCACCCCCCACCACCAACAGTGCTTACCGCTGCCACAACTAGGATTCGAAATCAGCGCTAAGACCTGAGGTCAGCACCCTGACCCCGGTCTGTCCTGAGAGGCCAAAGTGAGACCCCGTGAACAACAGCAGCCCCCCACACCCCACACAGTCGCAAGCCCCGCCCCAATCCAAAATGCAACATGGCCGCCACGAAACAACCTCCTCAGAGCAGCACAGAGCAGTTTGAAAGCAGAGATTTACCTCCTCGCTCACCCTCCCTTGGCGCGATGAGGTTGTAAATTCCACCCATGGGGTGGGATTCTCCCAAAACAATTCTAACTGTTGAATTTGCATAAAAACTGGAGTAAATCCCGCTGGTTTTTTTCAGTTGGAGTTTCAAAATGAATCTCCAACACTCTGCACTGCAGAGTGCACTAGTGTGAATCACACAAAAAATCAGTGGGCTATTCTTGCTGGAGAGGCCGGCAGCATAGCGCTGAGTGGGCCACTGTGTATGTACCAATCTGCCAGCGCCGAGATCAACGCATGCGCAGTAACCCCGCACTGCCAACCTCCCAAACACTAGCCAGCCCTGTGGCCCTGCATCGTTGGCTGTGCGACCCCCCACACATCCTGATCGCTGGCCTCCTGGACGTGTCCGGTTCAGCCACCCCCAGCCCACCTCAATCTCTCAGCCATGAGCCGCAGCATCTCAAGAAGCCTGTTGAGGCCCTCAGCTGTGGCCTGCTGTGACTCAGCCATCACTTGGGCCTTGCCACTCATGGTGAGGATTTCCACCTCCAGGTTTTCCACCATGGACACCACCCTTGCAGTGTTGGCCTGAGAGCCTCGTAAGACAGGCAATGGCTGGGCCCCCTGAAAGTTTTGGGGTTCCTCCCAACAGCCTCGCAGTCAGTCCAGTGTGGCCGTCAGCCCCTCCTGCATTCCGTGGCTCTGTTGCTGTAGCTGAGGGAGAAGTGATCTCAGAAGCCCAGCATGTCACCTGGGGCCAGCTGAGCCCGCATCTCCAGCAGGTACCTGCGTGCCAGAGGCCTTGGGCGTTCTTTCCTCCACCCAATGTACTTCAGCAGATGTGTCAGGCCCAGATGCCTCACCATTAACTTGACCCACCGATGTGAGAGTTTCTGGGATGGTGAGTTGCGAGTTGGAAGCTGACGCAAAACTGGTGCCGGCCTTGGAGGTCCCTTCATCCGCTTCCTCAGAGGAGTCGTCCGAGCTGTCAGTGGCAGGACGGGTGGGAGCAGCAGTGGGGGTCACGATGCCAGATGGCCCAGGCCTTCCTTTCTGCAACACTGTACAGAAGGTTAAGTGCAAGGGAGGGAGAGGAATCTGGGCTGCATGCAATTTACTTGAGATATCTCCAACAAGTGGAGGATTGGCAGGCGCTCACTTCTATGCTCCAACCTAACCATGCTGTTGCTAATGGTCCACATCTCCTCCTTTCCTGCAAGCTCCAGCGCCCGGTCCTCAAAGAGGGTGAGGACCCGGATCTCAAACACATCTTCCCCTATCTTTACTCTCTCCCAGTGATTATGGGTATTCTTCTCTTGTGGGGAAAGAAAATCTGATGGCACGAGTCTTGCAGATCAGAGAGCAAGGGTTGTGATACTCGTGGGGGGCAGGAGGGAAGTGCTTGGTGGTCAGGGGCTGGAAGCATGCAGGGTGCTGGGGGTGGGGGGATCTGGGGGTCATTTATGGGGGAAGATGCTAGATGAGGTTAAACACGCACTTGCTGCCCCAATTAGGTCGTTCAGTTTTTTGCGGCACTGCTTCCTGGTTCTCCGGGCCAGTGCCCTGGCACTAGCGCGTGCTGCCACCACCACCCAGATTGCACTTCCATCCCTTCCTCTGGGACGGCGTCCTGCTGGGGGCAAGAGTGTGCCCCGCCCTGCCTCCACCGCCTCCAGCAATCTGGCCAGATCAGAAAAACAGGGAGCTGTCTTCCTGGAGGCCATTTCTTCCTGCATAGCCTGCCTGTCTGCCCATCCTTGAAGTTTTTATGGAGCCTTCCCTTGTTCGGGCTGATCAGCTGCAGGCAGTTTGGGCGGGTCATGCGCCCGTTAGAACATTCCAGTGAGTTTAATGCAGTTTGCCTTGTTTACATGGAGGGGAAGGCAAGTCAGCACTTGCAGGTGTGCTGATGGAGGGGAGGGGGTCAGACTTGTGCGTCTGTGATGATGAGGGGCGAGGGAGAGAGAGGGTCATGTCATTCAGCCATTGGGGCTGGGGGGGGGGGGGTGATGAGGGGCCATGTGCAAGGGAGTCTGGGGGGTGATGGGGGGTGAGGAGGAATGGTCCCTGTTGTCCGTGGGGTGGAGGGGGAGGCTGTATCTGGCCCGGGGGTGCTCTGTGTGAAGAACTGCTTTTTTGTGCTTTTTCTGCGCTTGCGCAGTTTGCGGATCCAATCTTAGTTGCTGGCCATCTGGAGAATTAAGCCCTGCCCACTGCCTCTAGTGGCTAGAAACAGTCTAGCCCACTTTTTCAAAGACTGAGTGCATAAGACACTGTGTGAAAACTTGCCCGAAAAACGGATCAGGAATTTTCCCATTTTCATGCTAGCAGGACACTTCGAAAAAATCTCATAAAATTCTGTCCGTGGTCTCCAACACACCGTTTATCCTTTGGAATGGTCCTTTAAAGATACATCTTACAGCTGTCCCAATATCACCTTGTGTGACTCAATGTCAGATATTGTCCAATTGCACTATGTGGTACAAAGCATTTAGTAAATTTCAAACCCCCCCCCCCCACGCCCCGCCCCCCACGCCCCCATATGGAGATTCAGATGTTCCAGTGATTCATGGACATGAACAAGATCCAGCTGAAAAAAGTCAGGCGCTGTTCTCTCTGTTAAGCAATCAAAGTTGCCTTTTATGATTTAACATTGCACTCAGCATTAAAATAGTTTGTACAAGCATAATGACACAGCACCAAGCAATGCATACAACCTTCGTACCAAGGAATCAATGCCAGCAAGTGATCCATGTGCACATGGCTTTTCTCTTGGTGGGATGTTTTGTCCTAGGCAATAACCTCTTCGGGGCAGAACTGCCACAATATTCCATTCTTATGTGGTTCTTGCTAGTTGGCTTGCAAGTAAATCTTAGGGGAGAGTCCCATTTTGTCCAATCACTTCCCCACTCAAATTCTGGGCTTCAAAAGTCAACAGGCCTCAGGTCTTTCAGACTAACTGTCAACCTGAGACCTCAACTGCCCTCTAATGTGAATATAAAATACCCATAAGAGCAGGGGGAGTGCTCTCTGACTTGGTCAATATTTATACCTCAACCAACATCACTAAAAGAAAGACTATTTGGCCATCATCTTGTTGCTGTTGTGGGAACATGCTTACACAATGTAGGCTAAAGCACTTTGAAACTACCTAAGGTCATAAAAGGTGATATATAAATGCGTATTCTTTCTTTTTCAGTGATGGGCAGTTTGGCAATCTGCATTCAGCTACTCGATATCATTAAAACAAAATGCAATTATCGCTCTTGGATTTACAGAGGATTGAGTTGTGGAGGACACATATCTTTTTTGAGCACAGACCCTTGTGAGGTTTTGGGTGTGGTCCTATGTGTCCTGTCTTTTGTGACTGCTTCAGCACTGTTCTGACCCTTTTTTGCATATATTAGTCCTGTGGAATTGGCTTCTTTTATCCCTAATCAAGAAGTCTCACAACACTAGGTTAAAGTCCAGCCAGGCTCACCTGATGAAGGAGCAGCGCTCCGAAAGCTCGTGATTCCAAATAAACCTGTTGGACTTTAACCTGGTGTAAGACTCACATTCCAACCATTATCTTGCAATTGTGTCTCTGTCTATATATGCCATGTTTGGGAACCCACTTCTCCACTCACCTGGTGAAGGAGTAGCGCTCTGAAAGCTCGTGATTCCAAATAAACCTGTTTCCAAATAAACCAAATAAACCTGGTGTTGTGAGACTTCTTACTGTGCCCACCCCAGTCCAACGCTGGCATCTCCACCTCATTCCTAATCAATTATTTTGCCAAACAGTGGAATACAAGTATCAAGGTCTCTTGGAGCTTCTTCAGGAGTGTTTGTGCATTTTGCATATTATCTTCGGAGTTTAAGCCTGTGCTGGTTCAAGGCAGATTTTATATTCAGCAATATGCAAATATGCTTGAATAGAAACTGGGAGGGGGGGGGAAATGCACTTTTCATGGCACGTGTAACAATTTGGTTACAACCACCAATTGTGTCCGATGTGGAAACTTTAGGCCACCTTACCCAAATGGTTAAAAAGGGTTATTAATCCTTCCTTCACCTGTCCCTCTCAGAACTGTTAAGGCAAGGCTGGTGAATCACTGTGGCACAACACTGCACAAGAAGCATAGGAACCAGCTGCAAAGCAGCATGGGTAATCACTATTTGGCCTAAGATGGTGCCAAGGATGTTTATTTGCTAAATTGAGGCACTGTGCCAAAATAAACAGAATTAATGAGTCCTGAAATTGTCAGATGCAGAAAACGTGTCAACTGTATTGCAATTAACAATTTACAATTCTATGAAGATTTTCCATACATTGAAACCCACACAAGTATAAACATTTTAGTAAACAGTCAATGCTTATGCCATTAATCAAAGCAATTCAGCGCTCTGAGTGCTAGGTAGATCAGTCTCTCTCTCTCTCTCTCACTGCAGACAGTCTGGATGTTCCTGTCTAAATGTCAAACGTAGCCAAGCTCATATTTATATTTCTGCAGTCTTTGAAACATTGGAATGTTGTTTGGGCCTGGGATCTGTCCAATGTATGACTTCACCCACAACCAAATGGATATAAGGATATTTTAATGTATTAAGTCCAGCAGATGAAGAATGGAAAGGACCAGGAGTACAAAGCTTACGTTCCGTGCTTTTATTATAATGTGATTCGAGGCTCCCAGTTCTGCAACACCCCCATTTTGAAAGTTAACAAATTTGTTATCAAATGCCTCCATGTCTTCCTCATCTTGCCCCATCTCTGCAACCTCCTCCAGACCTAAAACCCTCTGAGATCTCCGTCCTCCTAAAATTCTAGCCTCTTAAACATCTAAGATTTTAACCGCTGCATCATTTTAGCTGCCTAAGCTCTGGAATTCCCTCCCTAAACCTCTCCACCTTTCTCTCCTCCTTTAAGGCACTCCTGAAAATCTATTTCTTTGACTCCGGCTTTGGCCATCAGCCCAAACGTTTCCTTACATAGCTCAGTGATAAATGTTGTTTGGTAATACACCTCTGAAGTGTCTTGTGATGTTCTTACTGTGTTATCAGTGCAACAGAAATGGAAATTGTCATTGTATGTACAGGGAGGTAAAGTGTCACAGGATAACAGCTAACGGGAAAATAGGTCACATCTGGTCCAGGTGTTATATTCCTTCCAAATCCCAAGGGTTTCTGCCCTTATTGCTAAAGAAAGCTTGAATAAGACATTTTTAATTTGGCTGCTTTTGCTAGCACCTTCGCCGGATATTCAGTTACGGTGCCTGTAACGTCACTGCTAGCTGCAGGTAGCTGCCTGCATCATAACAGGACCAGGGCGGCACGGTAGCACAGTGGTTAGCACTGCTGCTTCACAGCTCCAGGGACCTGGGTTCAATTCCCGGCTTGGGTCACTGTCTGTGTGGAGTTTGCACATTCTCCTCGTGTCTGCGTGGGTTTCCTCCGGGTGCTCCGGTTTCCTCCCACAGTCCAAAGATGTGCAGGTTAGGTTGATTGGCCATGCTAAAATTGCCCCTTAGTGTCCTGGGATGCGTAGATTAGAGGGATTAGCGGGTAAAATATGTAGGGATATGGGGGTAGGGCCTGGGTGGGATTGTGGTCGGTGCAGACTCGATGGGCCGAATGGCCTCTTTCTGTGCTGGAGGGTTTCTAAGATTTCTAAGATCCATAATACTGAGAAAAATAAGGATATTTAAACAAGCGTAGAATCCATAAAATGTGTTATTTTTTTCACCATGGTTACGGATGGCAGTTTTCACAGAATATTAAACCCCAAAACATCAGTTAAAAATCCTGGAATGATGATTGCAATTTGTTTGCCATCTTGCTCACTGCCCGCCCTGCTCTCGATCCTCCCTGCTTTCCTCTCACTCGCTGCCCTATACTCTCACTGTCTACAGGCAGTGAGTGGGCAGCGAGCTGCACTAGAGTAGGTACACCATCAGGAATGAGTGCCAGGGGTTTAATCCAGTGACAATGAAGGAAGGCCATTATTGCTCCAAGTTAGGATAATGTGCAATTTGGAGGAGAACTTGCAGGTGGCGATGTTCCCATAGACCTGAGTCCCTTGTCCTCAGTGGCAGAGGTCACAGGTTTGGAAGGTGCTGTGGAAGGAGCCTCATCACCATCCCTATCAGTCTCCCAGTCTCAGAATCACCAGAGCATCTAATCATCCATTGGTCAACCCTAGCTAGTGGTGCTTCAAAGTTAGTAATTGAAGGATACACTATAAAGGGTATTTGATCAACTCAGTCAATGTCTTTACCTTCACTCAGCTCACGTGCTTCCATAATGACTCGATGGGCCAAATGGCCTCCTTCTGCACTGTGAGTGCTATGGGTGAGCTTTTATGGCCTCGCTCGACCCGAAACCATACAATCCCGCCCGAGGTCAATGGACTTTCCCATTGTCCACACCTCGCCCGCTCCGATTCCCGTGGCAGGCGGGATGGTAAAATTCTGGCCTATGGTTCTATGATGATGGGATAATCCATGGTCTTTGGTCTACAGGACTGTGGTCAAATCTATAGCCGTGCTATACTTGCTAATAACAAACTATACATAAGGTACAGCACAGAAATGGCAATTTGGTTCAGTTGCTCTCTGATAATGCTCATCTCAAATCTACTCCTACCCTACTTCAAATCATCCTGTCAACAAAATCTTCCATTCCTCTCTCTCTCTCTCTTGCATTTAGCCTACTGTCCCTTAAGTGCATCTGTGCTATTGATCTCAACTATTCCTTGTGGTCGCGAGTTCCACATTCTCACCACCCTCCAGCTAAAGAGTCTTTTTCTTGAATTCCCTCCTGAATTTATTCATGATTATCTTAGATTTATGGCCCCCTGGTTTTGGAAACCATTGCTGCACTAAGGCAAAAAGCAACGGTCAAAGTCTTTCTTGGATTACAGCACTTGCCATGAATTATTCCTGAGACACATTGAGAAAGCAACTCCACATGAAAAGCACTTCAGTGGCTGTCATGTTGTCTTGGGACATCCTGAGGTCCTGAGTGGCAGGTCCTGATGTAAGCTAGAAGCATATCAACTGCTGGATGGAGTAAGACCAAGGGCTTGGAAATGCTCAGCAGGTCAGACAGCATTTGTGGAGAGAAACAGAGTTAACAGCTGGAATTCTCCGACTGTTCATGCTCCGTCACCACTGCAAGCAAGGACAGAGAATTTGGCGCTCGGCCAAATCACCATTCACTGCAATGGGATCAGAGAATCCTGCTGGCATGAATGTCCAGAGAATCCCGGCCTATGTTTCGGGCCAAATGGGACATTGTCTCTCTCCACAGATGCTGTCAGCCCAGCATTTAACTTTTTATTTTAGATTTTCAGCACTGCGGTACTGTACGACCAAAGCCCATCTACCTAGCCTTCCACCATCCTGGTGGTCTCATGATACAATGGGCAGTCATTGACTAATCAAAGCCAATTTCTATCAATGAGTCCACAACAGAGCCAGACATCAGGTGAGGAAAACCCCCAGCGGTAGACAACTTTAGAGAATCATAGGTCCAAAGTAACCTGTTTCCCTTGGAGGGCAGTTGAGAGTCAACCACTATGCTGGGCTCTGGATTAAACTGTGATCTTTGTCCTGATACATTTGGATTAAATTTACATTTTTGTAAGTTGTTTTTATTCATTTGTGGGATATTAGTGATGCTGGCTGGCCAGCATTTATTGCCCATCCCTAGTTGCCCTTGTACTGAGTGGTTTCAGAGGGCAGTTGAGAGTCAACGACACTGCTGTGTCTCTGGATTCACATGTAGGCCAGACCAGATAAAGATGGCAGATTTCCTTCCCTAAAGAACAATAGTGAACCAGAATAAAGAGATCTCGGGGTACATGTTCATAGCTCCTTGAAAGTAGAGTCGCAGGTGGACAGAGTGGTGAAGAAGGCATTCGACGTGCTTGATTTCATCGGTCAGAACATTGAATACAGGAGTTGGGACGTCTTGTTGAAGTTGTACAAGACATTGGTAAGGCCACACTTGGAATACTGTGTGCATTTCTAGTCACCCTATTATAGAAAAGATATTATTAAACTAGAAAGAGCGCAGAAAAGATTTACTAGGATGCTACCGGGACTTGATGGTTTGAATTATAAGGAGAGACTGGATAGACTGGGACTTTTTTCTCTGGAGCGTAGAAGACTGAGGGGTGATCTTATAGAGGTCTATAAAATAATGAGGGGCACAGATCAGCTAGCTGGTCAATATCTTTTCCCAAAGGTAGGGGAGTCTAAAACAAGAGGGCATAGGTTTAAGGTGAGAGGGGAGAGATACAAAAGTGTCCAGAGGGGCAATTTTTTCACACAGAGGGTGGTGAGTGTCTGGAACAAGTTGCCAGAGGTAGTAGTAGAGGCGGGTACAATTTTGTCTTTTAAAAAGCATTTAGATAGTTACATGGGTACGATGGGTATAGAGGGATATGGGCCAAATGCGGGCAATTGGGATTAGTTTAGGGGTTTAAAAAAAAGGGTGGCATGGACAAGTTGGGCCGAAGGGCCTGTTTCCATGCTGTAAACCTCTAGACTCTATGGCTCTATGAGATGAGTTTATTCAACAATCAACAATAGTCATCAGTAGATTCTTAATTCTAGATATTTTTTACAGAATTCAAATTCCACCACCTGCCATGGCAGGATTCGAAACCAGGTCCCCAGAACATTAGCTGAGTTTCTGGATTTATAATCTAGCGATAGGCCATCGCCTCTCCTAATGTCTCATAGAAATCATAGAAACCCTACAGTGCAGGAAGAGGCCATTCGGCCCATCGAGTCTGCATCGACCACAATCCCACCCAGGCCCTACCCCCATATCCCTAATATTTTACCCACTAATCCCTCGAACTTACACATCTCAGGACACTAAGGGGCAATTTTTAGCATAGCCAATCAACCTAACCCGCACATCTTTGGACTGTGGGAGGAAACCGGAGCACCCGGAGGAAACCCACGCAGACACAAGGAGAATGTGCAAACTCCACACAGACAGTGACCCGAGCCGGGAATCGAACCCAGGTCCCTGGAGCTGTGAAGCAGCAGTGCTAACCACTGTGCTACCGTGCCGCCCATATTGCTCTAATACTTTATTCCAAAATGTTATTTGCTTTCATTTTAGATTTTACACCTAGTTTGTAGCGTATTGTGGACAATATTTATCCCACAACCAAAATGACGAGAAAACAAATCATTTGGTCATAATCTCTTGTTGTAGGAGTTCACCGTGCATGATATGGCTGCCAGATTTCTATCATTAAAACGTGACTATACTTCAAAGGTATTTGACTGCCCACAGCACTTTGACAATCTTGAGGTTGTGAAAGGTGCTATATAATTGCAAGTCTTTCTTTCCATTCTTCCGGTAGTTTTCATGACAGCCTCATCAATTTGAGATGCTGCCTTTAATGTGTAATCCATTCGAATTATTTTAATTCATTCCAGGCAGGGTAGTTTATTCGAGACAATGTAATCTATTTTAGACAATGTGATTTATTTTATTTTAGACAGTGCGATTTATTCTAGGCAGTGTGTAAATTACTCAGCAGACTGGCTCTGAAAGTCTCGATCTGTTCTCGTGTCTCCCAGCATAATTTTGATGGAAGATCAGTGGAACCCTGGCATTTCCACCATCTTAACAGGGGTCCCACTTGTTACCCACCTTCCAAACGCGACTATGAGTGTATCTAAACAATATGGACTGCAGTGGTTCAAGAAAGTGGCTCACTACCACCTTCTCAAGGGCAATGAGAGAGGGGCCTTGCCAACGACACTCGCATGCCATGAAAGTATTAACGTAAGTAAACGAGAACCCCCATGGAAAGTTCTGATCGGCACAATTTTTTTCCTTGGAAGTTAGGGGCATGGTGGCACAATGGTTAGCACTGCTGCACCACAGCACCGTGCACCCGAGTCCAACTCCCGGCTTGGGTCACTGTCTGTGCCAAGTCTGCACATTCTCCCCATGTCTGTGTGGATTTCCTCCAGGTTCTCTGGTTTCCTTCCACAGCCCGAAAGATGTGCTGGTTAGGTGCATTGGCCATGCTAAATTCTCCCTCAGTGTACCCAAACAGTCGCCAGAGTGTGGCGACTAGGGGATTTTCACAGTAACTCCATTGCAGTGTTAATGTCAGCCTATTTGTGACACTAACTTAAACTTAGTTTCACCAATCCTCCAGTCTTGACTTGAGATCTCCAAGAGTTGAAGAGGAATCTCCTTGTCAATATTGCAAACGGCTTTGTGATAAAAGTCATAAGGCTACTAAAAGAATAATGGCCAAAAGTTTCCAGTCATTCACGCCCCACTGCCAGCGAGGATGGAGAACTTGGCACTCAGCCAAATCTCCGTTCACTGCAACGGGACCAGAGAATCCTGCCGGCATGAACTGCCAGAGTATCCTGTCCATTATGTCTTTCTTTTTAATTTTCTTTGTGATGTTTTCATTTATTGGTCAGGGGCTGTTGCAGATGGGATGATGAAATCTCCTCGAAGATGACCAAGTCAAGTTGGCAACCCTACCTTTTATTTTCATTCATTGATGGGATGTAGGTCTCCCTGGCAAGGCCAGCATTTATTGACCATTCCTAATTGACCTCAAGAAAGTGGTGGTGAGCTGCCTTCTTGAACCACTTGAACCTACACCAGTCCACCTGATGTAGGTACAACCACAGTGCTGTCAGGAAGGGATGGAGATCCACGTGAGGATGGTGTGGGGCTTGGAGGGGAACTTGCAGGTGGTGGTGTTCATATGCGACTGCTGCTCTCATCCTTCTAGGTGATGGAGGTCATGGGTTTGGAAAGCATTGTTGAAGGGGCCTTGGTAAGTTGCTGCAGTGCAGCTTGTAGATGGTACACCTGTGGTGGAAGGAGCGAATATTTAAGATGGCGAATGGAGTGTTAATTAAGTGGGCTGTTTTATCCTAGAAGCTTCTTGAGTGTTGGAGCTGCATTCATCCAGGGAAACAGAGAGTATGCCATCACATTTGTGAATTGTGTCTTGTAGATGGAGGACAGGATTAGGGGTGTCTATGGGGAATTGAAATATTATCCAGAATTTTATGCTCCCCCATGGGTGAATTCTGAGGTGAGGTGGGGGCACTTAAAAGAGCATTGGTGGGATTCCCTCCAAGATCCCACCCTCCCTGACATGATCTTACAATGGGGTGAACCTATCCTCGGATGGAAACCAACCTATGCCACAGTTGAGGGTCTTAAGTAGCCATTGAATGGCTATTTGAGACCTTTCCCCACCCAACCTCAATTGTCAGTCTGGAGGTCACCCAATAGCTGAGGGTGGGAAACGGAAAAATTTCTCGCCCCCTATATCAGGCGGGAAGAGTGGGGAGTGGGACACCTCCATCAGAATGACCCTTCAAACTAGGGGCACTTTCCCCTCACAGACCAGAGACCTCTGACCCACCCTCCCCAGCCCACCCACTGACAGTGAGATCATTCCCCCCCCAGTCCCGTGCAACCCCCTATTGCATCCCCTACCTTCCCCTCCTCAGGACACCTGGTACTTACTAGAACTGCGGTTCCCGATCTTAGTCTCAGATACGGCACTGCAGTACCTCCTCCAGCCACTGCAGCACTGTGCTTGATGGGCTGGACAGCTGTCGGCCAATCTGATTGGCTGAAAACTCTCCATGGCAGGACTTCCTTCTAAGTACTCTCAAGAAATTGTAATGTTTTTCTGTTTGTAATATCCTTGTTGTATTTCTTAAATTGTTGGGGATTGGTGAGTGGGGTAATTGAAGCAAAAGACAGGGTGACTGTGAGAATGTAATCTAATAGTAAGAAGTGGTTGATATGGTAATGAACCAAGTAGGACTTCACACAGGCAATAGGAATAGATATGAATGGGTTGTTTTGGTTCAAAGGAGAACATATGCTGGTTGTAAAAGAAAGGCATAAGTAGATGAGAAATGTTGGAGTAAGATTATTTCTCTCTTTTTTTATTCATTCATGGGATGAAGGTATCGCTGGCTGGCCAGCATTTATTGCCCATCCCTCATTGCCCTGGAACTGAGTGGCTTGCTTGGCCATTTCAGAGGGCAGTTGAGAGTCAAGCACATTGCTGTGGCTGTAGAGTCACATGTAGGCCAGACCAGGTCTGGACGGCAGATTTCCTTCCCTAAAGGACATTAGTGAACCAGATGGGTTTTCCGTCAATCGACAATGGTTTCATGGTCATCAGTAGATTCGTAATTCCAGATTTTTAAAAATTGATTTCAATTTCTTTCAAATCCTAAGAGCTAAAGTAAAGAAATGAATTTAATCAATGCTGGGTCGAAAGCATTTCTAAAGAGATAATGGAGAGATCAAATGGAGAGAACGCATTTAAGGAAATACTGAAACCTAGGTATGGATGCAGCTATTTAGATCTCCCAGCAGACAGCAGGAATAGCTCTTGAGAACTCGCAGAAAGAAGTGTGAGTAATGCTAGGTGCTGAACCAGCTTCTGTTAGACTCAGAGGACTCCCAAAAAAAAACACTGTGTGGTAAACATTACTGGAATTTTATAGATTCTAAAATGTATAATAAGTTGCTGAGCAGAAAAGGGAAGGTTAGCTCTGAAGGTAACTAAAATAAGATCTTTTGGAACTGTTTTAAAATATTGTTAATGTGCGAAGTCATTTTTGTGTTTAAGTGTAATTCCATTTTATTATTTTTATTACTTAATAATTTTTTACTTTAGTCTAAAATTATCATAAGTGATTGGGAATATAATTTCCCGATTTCAGAACTTCTCCTCATACTATACAGATTGCAAAAACAAAATGGCAGCTGTTTTGAGTTTCCCTTCTGGGATTTGAGCGGCTCAGCATTTAATATCAGCCGTACCACAACAGTGTGGACAGAAGTCAATCAACACT
Organism: Mustelus asterias; assembly: GCF_964213995.1. NCBI lineage: Eukaryota > Metazoa > Chordata > Chondrichthyes > Carcharhiniformes > Triakidae > Mustelus > Mustelus asterias. Next base: position 114,579,348 of record NC_135809.1, on the reverse strand, counting down.
CATCAGAATGTGAAATGCAGTGGGCCTGTCGGAGTCGGCAGGGATGCATTCCCCACCTATTCTCCAGATAACGGGCATAAAGTACTTACCAACCTGAAAATTCAGGCAATTGCACAGACACCTACAAGAAGACCCCAATAAAGTTAATCATGCCTAGAATGCAGGGGCAAATCAAGAGGGCCCTCAACACACTGAATTGAATATTGTTCCACATGAGGAATTTAGAATGAGGGTTATAGTCTCAGGATTATATCTGGTTCACAACTGTGATGTTGAATTTGTTCCCTCCTGCACCCAGGGTAAGGTCCCAGTGGCCTTTGTTGCCCCCTAAGAAAATCAAATTGTAAATTAATTGACAGTAGAAAGTCATTTATCGTCTGATCATAATCTACATCCAGGTGGGATTGTGTTTCCAAATATCCTGTTTGTCTGGAGTTTACAAGTTCTCCCCCTGTTGGTGTGGGTTTCCTCCGGATGTTCCAGTTTCCTCCCACAGTCTGAAGATGTGCAGGTTAGGTGGATTGGCCATGCTAAATTGCCCCTTTGTGTCCCAAAGATGTGCAGGCTAGGAGGATTAGCCATGGTAAATGCTTCGGGTCACGAGGATAGGGTGGGGGGAATGGGCCTGGGTAAGATGGTCTTTCAGAGAGTCAGTGTAGACTCAATGGGCCTAATGGCCTCCTTCTATGGTTATCATCTTTGTGGGTCTTAGATGAAGTTGTCTTTGGTCAGGATTGATAGAGACTGCTTTCAGGAGAAGGGGCCAGCCATTTTGAACTGAGGTGAGGAGAGTTTTCTCCGCTCGGAGGGCTCTGAATCTTTGAAATTCTCACCTCCAGGGAGCTGTAGGTGCTCAGTCAGTGAGTTTATTCAACACTGGAATTGAGAAACTGTCGGTCACTGAGAGAATCAATGAATGTGGGATTAGGTGGAAAAGGACTTGAGGTACATTAAGAAAATGCAGTCATGTTCTCACTGAATGGCGGAGTTGGCTCAAGGGGCCCCATGATGTACTGCAGCTTTATTTCCTACGCTCTTACCCTGCAATTCTTTTTAAAATGGCGTCAAAATAATTGAAGTGGTAGAGATATTATTTCAGCAAACTGCATAAATTGAATGCTGACCAGGGACCTCGGTTTCAAAATGACAATTTGCATTTCCTTTCACAGAATTTATCATAGAACAGGACAGCACTGAAGGCCATTCAGTCCATCATGCCTGTGCTAGCACTTTGGAAGATCAACACAATTAGTTCCACTGTCCCCCTCTTTGCAAATGGCCCGGCAAACTTTTCCCTTTCAGGTACTTACCCAATTCCTATTTGAAAGTTGATATTAAATCTGCTTTTGTCGCCCTTTCAGGAAGGTCATTTCCCATGCATTTTCATTTTATTCTTGATTGGAATTACATGTAATGCTCTCCCGACACTAACCTCCTCCCCTCGCCCTGTGAAGTGATGACGTAGCCAAAATATTGAGACAGCTTCCATATCAATAGTTTACCAATTGCATTCTCTCAAATCCAACTCTTTTAGCTCTTATTCATATGTTCTGCTGTCTAGACATTTTGTTTTAACCATTGCTTCGTTTGTATGATTTGTTTTGAGATTTTAACTGAGCACTTGCTTTTATATTACCCCATTGAAACCAGCTGCAGCATCTAACCCTGCTGTCTTTTCACCATGTACAGTAACTGCATCTCTGCATAACACATGATAGGCTCCTTTCCTTACCTGTACACTGCAGGCTCTCTTGGAATCTGGAGCCATTAACTTGCTTCCAAAGTTCGGGCCACAGAGTTCTTTTATTCGTGGGAAGTGGGTGTTGCTCGCCAGGCTGGTATTTACTGGCTTTACCTAGTTGCCCCTTGAGAAGGTGATCATAGAATCCCTACAATGCAGAAGGAGGCCACTTAGCCCATCAGGTCCACACTGACTCTCCGACAGAGCATCTTACCCATGCCCGATCCCCGTAATCCCACATATTTGCCCCATACATCCTGGGACACTAAGGGACAATTTAGAATGGCCAATCCACCTAACTCACACATCTTTGGACTGTGGGAGGAAACCGGAGGAAACCCACGCAGACATAGGAAGAATGTGCAAACTCCAGTTAATAATCTGTTCAGTGTGACAACCTGACTTTGTGGTTCCAAAGTTGTTAGAACCATAGAATACATAGAATCCCGACAGTGCAGAAAGAGACCATCCAGCCCATCGAGTCTGCACTGATTCTCCAAAACAGCATCCCACCCATACCCTCCCCTCTGCCCTATCACCATAACTCCACGCATTTACCATGGTTAATCCACCTAACCTACACATGTTTGGACTCTAAGGGTCAATTTAGCATGGCCAAGCCACCTACCCTGCACATCTTTGGACTGTGGGAGTAAACCAGAGCACCTGGAGGAAACCCATGGAGGCACGGGCAGCATGGTGGCACAGTGGATAGCACTGCTGCTCCACAGCTCCAGGGACCTGGGTTCGATTCCCGGGTTGGGTCACTGTCTGTGTGGAGTTTGCACATTCTCCCCGTGTCTGCGTGAGTTTCCTCCGGGTGCTCTGATTTCCTCCCACAGTCCAAAGATGTGCAGGTTAGGTTGATTGGCCATGTTAAATTGACCCTAGTTTCGGGGGGATTAGCAGAGTAAATATGTGGGGTTACAGGGATAGAGTGGGATTGTTGTTGGTACAAGCTAGATGGGCCAAATGGCCTTCTTCTGTACTGTAGGGATTCTATCATTCTATGATTTGAAAATGCAAACTCCAAACTCTGTCCGGCAGACAGTCACCCTAGGCCGGAATTGAACCTGGGTCCCTGGCGCTGCGAGGTAGCAGTGCTAACCGCTGTGCCACCTTCCTTAAGCACTGTGGTTAATTTGGAGAAGATGTCTACAGTGAGCTCTTGGGTTGCGTTCTCACCTCTGACCTCTGAGGTCATGGGATGTAAATCCTGTTCACAAAACCCGAGTGCAAAAATAGCGGCTGACACTCCCCTGTTGTGTTGTCAGACGTGCTGTTGTTTGAATGCAATTTAAACCAAGGCCCTGTCTGCCAACTCATGATCCCTTGATACTATTTGTAAGAGAGGAGGTATCACTGGTGTCCAGGCCAATATTTATCCCTTAACCAACACCTCTGAATGATCTGGTCATGATCACATTGCTGTCTACGACCAGCTGCGTGCAAAATGGCTGCCCCATTTCATTCATCACTACAGTGACTACACAAGAGTTCTTTGTTAGCTCATAGCACTTTGGGACAACCTGAGGTCATGAAAGGTGCTATAGAAATGCAGGTCCTTCCCTCTTCCTTTTGCCACTGTGTTGAAAGGCAGATTTCAATCCCTTTTTATTTTCGTGGTCACCTATTTATCGGCAGTGCCATGATTCAGTTATTAAAAATTAACTTGATAATCACGTTTAGTGGCCGATGTCTCCTGCAATTTGATTGTGGGTTTTTGTTTGAAGTCAACCTTCTGTTTGCAAAGCTATTTGTTTTCCAGTGAGACGGATGTATTGCTATTGATTGGGAAGGATGGATCTGACATGCTTGTTTGCTGTGTTACATCGACCAGCATTCCCAATAACTTCAGACGGGGACAAGCTAATTATTTGGTTTCCGCCTTGTTTTGCAAACCTCATAAAGCTGGATTCACATTCAGAGCAACCTCTTTGTTGTTCTGAGGCTCTGGGCCTTTAGATCTTCTCAGATCCATATGGGCAACAACAACTTACATTTATAGAGTACCTTTTAACATAGTAAAGTTTCCCAGGGCCTGAGCGTTATCTGAATGCAAAGAAGATTTATGAGGATGTTGTCAGGACTAGTGGGCCTGAGTTATAGGGAGCGGTTGTGCAGGTTAGGACTTTATCCCTTCGAATGTAGCAGAATGGGGGGTGACCTTACTGAGGTGTATAAAATCATGAGGGCCATAGAAAGGATGAGTGCACATCGGACGTGATTTTATGGCCTCGCTCGAGCGAGACTGGAAATTCCCCTCCAAGATCAACAACCCATTTCGATTCCGTGGCAGGCAGGGCAGTAAAATTCCAGCGATAGTCTTTTTCCCAGGGAAAGGGAATTGAAAACTAGCGGGCATAGGTTTAAAGTGAGAGGGGAAAGATTTAAAAGGGACCTAAGGGATAACTTCTTCACGCAGAAGAATGAGCTGCCAGAGAAAGTAGGTGAGGCAGGTATAACAGCAACATTTAAAAAGCATTTGGGGTAAGTACATGGATGGGAAAGGCTTAGAGGGATATGGACCAAAGGCGGGAAATTGGGACTAGCTGGGAGGACACTAGGGTCAGCATGGACTGTTTGGGCTGAAGGGCCTGTTTCCATGCTTTATTGCTCAATGACTGTATGGCCCGATCAGACAAAAATTTAAGTGAGAAGGCTGAGGGGAGACTTGCAAAGATATTGGTGTAGCACAGAGATTTCAAAGGGTTGTTAAATTGAACATTGCCAATATTAATCACTGGTGACCACCTTCAACTGTCTCAGCCCTAAGCTCTGAAATTCCTCCTTAAACCATTCCATCTCTCTCTCTCTCTTTCTCTCCCTCGCTCTCTCCTTTAAGTCTCCCCTTCAAACCTACCTGTTTGACCAAGCTTTTGGTCATATATTTTGATATCTTCTTACGTGGTGTTCTGTCAAATTTTGTTTGATTATACTTTTTCTGTGAAATGCCTCGAGATGTTTTGATTATGTCCACGGCGCTATAGAAATGCAGGTCGTTGTATGAAGTGGAGGTGGACTTGCGCAGCAAAGGATGAAAGAGCCGTGATATTGTACAAAAGGATTTCATGGACCAGCTTTTATTGAACTTCAGGTTGCTTGGCAACGCTTTGTGGCTTGCTTTGTGTACGGTTTGTGCTTGGTAAATGGAACCATTGACAATGTACAGACCGCCATCTCCTTCTGGCCTATAGCATGGCTACAATCTCCTGCCAGACATGGTGTGATGCTGTCCTCTGGAGACATGGTGCTTTCAGGCAGCAACATGCCATCTCCTGTTAGTGGGCGAGCGTGCAAACTCCACTTTGCAATCTGTCAACAAAGGGAGGTTTGATTGCTGTCCCATTTCACCAGTCCTGCTCCACATTTAGCCCAAGTTTTATCCGACACTGGGCTGGAATTTTACCATCCCGCCCACCACGGGAATCAGAGCAGGCGGGGGGCGGACAATGATTTGGTTTGATTTATTATTGTCACTTGTATTAGTATACAGTGAAAAGTATTGTTTCTTGCACACTATACAGACAAGGCATACTGTTCATAGAGAAGGAAAAGAGAGGGTGCTAAGGTGTAGAGAAAGATCAACTTAATGCGAGGTAGATCCATTCAAAAGTCTGATGACAGCAGGGAAGAAGCTGTTCTTGAGTCAATTGGAACGTGACGTCAGACTTTTGTATATTTATCCCAACAGAAGAAGGTGGAAGAGAGAATGTTCAGGGCCCTTGATTATGCTGAATGCTTTTTCGTGGCAGAAGGAAGTGTAGACAGAGTCAATGGATGGGAGGCTGGTTTGTGTGATGGACTGAGCTTCGTTCACTTCCTTCGTAGTTTCTTGTGGTCTTGAGCAGAGCAGGAGCCATACCAAGCTGTGATACAACCAGAAAGAATGCTTTCTGTGGTGCATCTGGAAAAGTCGGTGAGAGTCGGAGCAGACATGCTAAATTTCCTTAGTCTTCTGAGAAAGTAGCGGCGTTGGTGGGCTTTCTTAACTAGAATGTCGGCATGGAGGGACCAGGACAGGTTGTTGGTGATCTGGACACCTAAAAAACCTGAAGCTCTCGACCAATTCTACTTTGTCCCCATTGATGAAGATAGGGGCATGTTCCCCACTATGCTTCCTGAAGTCGATGATTATCTCCTTTGTTTTGTTGACATTGAGAAGGTCCGTTGACCTTGGGTGGGATTTTATGGTTTTGGACGAGCGAGGCCGTAGAATTCCGCCCACTGACTTTACTCCAAACAGCTTTGGAGCAGGCTGAAGTATGGGCCTGAATTTTTCTCTGGGCCTGTGCCCAAAGTCAGTGAAGCCGGAAGTGGAGGCAAAACGTACACCCGCCTAAGATCATGTTTTCAATGCAATATTGCACTGAGTAGCCAATTAACATCTGCCCAGCGTGAAACGTGTTTCCGGTTGGCTCCCTGGGTGGGTGGGGGCAGCGGGAACACATTGAGGGCCGTGTCCATTGGGGACCCAGTGAGTGGGTTTGAGAGGTGCAGGAGCAAATACTGGCAGGAAGCGTCTGGGAGACTGAGGGTGCTTTAACAATTAACTGCTGCAGCTGGACATTTACATGGTGATGGTCCCAGCACCTGTTAACCACAGGAAGCGGCAGGAGTTGTCAAGTGGGCATTTCGCCCCCAACTTATCTGATGCCACCTTGTGTGTCCTTGTTCAGGAAGTAAAGCCAGGCAAGATATCCTGATGCCCAGGGACGGCAGGAGAAGGCCACCCAACCTGAACAAGAAGGCGTTGGCGAGATTTTATGCCTCACTCGTCCCGAACCATAAAATCCCGCCCAAGGTCAACGACCTTTCCATGGTCCGCCCCTCACCCGCTCCGATTCCGTGGCTGGCGGGGTGATAAAATTCCGGCCTTAGAGCGAGGTGGCTATCTAGATCAGTGGGCATGATGTGGTGTGTCGCATCTGAGTGCAATGCCACAAAAGGTTCAACGATCTGCGGTGGTTGGCAAGGGTAAGTGCAGAGATGACATGGAACTGTGCAGAGAAGTATAGTGTATCACCCTTCCTTTGCAGTTGCTGGGTCAAAATCCTGGAATTCCCTCCCTACCGGCATTGTGGATCCACCCAAAGCATGTGGACTGCAGCGTTTCAAGAAGGCAGCTCAACACCACCTTCTCAAAGGCAGCCAGGATGGGCAATAAATGCTGGCCAGTCAGCGATGCCCATGTCCCATGAAAAATTTTAAAAAGTTGTGTCTGTTCCCCAGATTGGGTAAGATTGTAAGGTCATTTGTGACAACTGAAATGAAGCATGTGATGCCAAGGCTGGGATATCTGACCACTTGGCCTCCATGCATTGGAGGGTGAAGTGCTCCATGGTGACATGGCCAGCTAACCGGCATTTGGGTGGGTGTGGCAACGGATGGTCTCATCACCATGAATGGACATTCAAGGTGAGGGCACACTAAGTCCACACTGACTCTCTGACAGATCTACTTATCCAGGCCCTATCCCTGCAATCCCACATATTTACCCCACTAATCCCCCTAACCTACACACCTTTGGACACCAGGGAGCAATTTGGCATGGCCAATCTACCTAACCTGCACATCTTTGGACTGTGGGAGGAAACCGGAGCACCCGGAGGGAACCTACACAGACACAGGGAGAATGTGCAAACAGACAGTGACCTGAGGCCGGAATTGAACCCAGATCCTTGGCGCTGTGAGGCAGCAGTGCTAACCACTGTGCCATGATGCTGCCTGCTTATGATTAGGTTCCTGGGGTCATTTCTCCTCCAGAGTGGGGAGCAGAAACCCGCCATACCCATCTGATCTGGTCAAAACACAGCCAAAAATTGACTCCACCATATCATCCCGATATCAGCAAGCACTTCTTCACATCAAAGAGTAGTGGAAATCTGGGACTAAATGCCCCTAAAACCTTTTAAGGGGGTCAACTTGCGATTGCTAGATTTTTGTTAGGTAAGGCCATTGAAGGATATGGATCAAGACAAGTAGATAGACTTAAGAAAGAGATCTGCTAACATCGAATCGAATTATGGAACATGTTTAAGGGGTCTCATCTTGTTTTTATTTTCCTATACTCCTGCATTTCCTATGGTACTATTTCAAAGAAGTATTGTCGCTGGCGTCCTGACCAATATTTGTCCCTCAACACACATTCAATAAAAGGCAGATCGGCTGGTCATTATCACCTTGCAACTTGTGGGAGCTTTCCGTAAGTGCCATGTTCGATCGAACTTCTTTGGCTGTAAGAGTGAATTGGAATATTTTAAGATTGTGAAAAGCGCTATATAAATGCGAGTCCTTTCTTTCTTTAGCAGGATTAGAATTCATGACAGATTTAGAATGGAAGAACTTTGTTTCATGTTACAAGGAAGAGCAGAGTTCAAAGAGGGATAAAAGCAAATTACTATGGATGCTGGAATCTGAAACCAAAAGATAAAATGCTGGAAAATCTTAGCAGGTCTGGCAGCATCTGCAAGGAGAGAAAAGAGCTGATGTTTTGGGTCCAGATGACCCTTTGACAAAGCTTTGACAAAGGATAATCTGGACTTGAAACATCAGCTTTTTTCTCTCCTTACAGATGCTGCCAGACCTGTTGAGATTTTCCAGCATTTTTTCCTTTGGTTATCGTTCAAAGAGCTGTTATTTTTCAGTCATTGGGAACATGCATAAGCAGGGTAGAAACATGTTGAGAACAATCTCCTTTAAAACTCCATTCAGTTGCATGCTCGAATAGTGCCACCAGGCAGATTGTCTGCTGGAAAGCAACATGTCAGCAAAGACTATCCACTACATTAGTCCATTCAAACACACCTAGTAAATATGCCAGTCATCCCTATAGAAAGAGAGAGAGATACTCAGCAGTTTCACACAACAGTTGTCTTGTGCCTGGTTAGCTCAAGTCATGTCGACAAGCCACTGGGCAACACGGGAGAAAATGAACATCGACAGCAAGAGGACTGATTAACAAATAAAACAGCTCCAATTGAATGGGCAGCGAGCCAGTTTGTGAGGAAATCTCTTTGCTTATACTAATTACCTTTTGAATCCACAGTGTTAGTGTCAATTTCCTAAGGCTTTCATGAATATAACCAAGAGGGAGCATAAAGCAGACCCATCCAATTAACAAGAAACATGCGAAGCAGAATGCCGTGAGTCGGCTGAGCAATTACTTCCAAAAATGCAAACATATGTTGACTTGTAGTTTTCAATGGATAAAATCAATACATTCCTCTTAGCAACTCCCTGTAATAATTCAAGTTCAATTGTTCCTGTTGATGAATGGGGGTTTTTATTCTCATCCAAAGCTTTGCTAATACCAACTCTTGCCACCTCTGTAACGTAACCCATCACTGCAGTAGCCTCACTCCATCTTCCATTGAAATGCTCATCCATGTCACCCCCTGACCTGACCCCCCGCTTGCCCAGCCTCTCAACCTTTACCCTCTGTAAACTCACTCCCTGTGTTCTATGTCCCATTAGTCCATCACACACTATGTTCACTGATCTGCATTGGCTCCCACATGTTGCTTACTTTCAAAGCTTTTCATAATCTCACCTCTCCTTATCTCTGCGACCTCATCTAGTTCTGCAATCCATTGAGGTCTCTGAGCTCCTCCAATTCTGGCCTCTTGAGCATTCCCGATTTTAACCTCTCCTCCATTTGAGGCCGTGACTTCAGCTATCTGGGCCTGAAGCTCTGTAATTCCCATTCTAAACTTCCGAACATCCCTTTCCACTTTTAAGATTTGACAAAAAGCCTACCTCTTTCACCAAGTCTTTGGTAACCCACGCTCAACCACATCTATCTAGCAGATAAAATGTTCAGCTTTGGTTGATGGACAAGGTTTTGGATTTCCTGCCCCTGAGCATGAGGTCACAGTTCACAGCTCATTGTCCAAATGCAAATGATTCCTCAAGAGGCTCTTCTCCAATGTGTTGTCTGACTTGATGCCTGTCAGAGGTTTCATTTGGAGACAGTGGGCCTGATTTTACCATTTTCATTCTGAGTGCTGAATCTGGGAGCAATTCAGATTCGACTTAGAAATCTGCTCTCAGGCGCCCCCATACGCACTCAGTCTGAAAAAAAACTCCAGTCCCATTCACGCTGTGGGCGGGGCTTAGTGCGGCCGGAACGATCGGAGCTCTGAACTGCGCATTCGCAGTTAAAAAAAAATTTGAAGAAGCGCGCCCGTGTCAGATCGCTCCCGGGCCGCAGAAAGTGGATAAAATGGCCCAGGAGCAAAAAGCAGGAGCGATGGCCCACACAGATATCGCCCCACCCCCACAACACAACTGTCCCCCATATACACACAACCCTCCTGCTGCCCAGACCGATCATGAACCTCTGCCCCCCTTCCCCCCCCACTGATCGCCCACAGCGGTCCCCCGTGCCACCCCCCCCCCCCCTCCACCACAAGCTCCCCCCCCCACCAGAGAATGATCAGGCCTCCGTCTGCACCCCCCTCCCCCCCGCCCTCAACCAGACAACAATCTGGCCTCCCTCTGCGCCCTCCCCCCACTCCCACACCAGACAACAATCTGGCTACCCTCTGCACCGCCACCACCCGCCCCCCCCTCCCCCCCACCTCCATTCCCCCACCAGACAACAACCTGGCTTCCCTCTGCCCCCACCCCCCCCTCCCCCCACCCCACCACCAGACAACAATCTGGGGGGGTAGATACATCTGACCCGCCTCCTCCTCCCCCCATCCCTCCAACCAGAGAATGATCGGGCCTCCCTCCCACCCACCCACCAGAGATACATCTGACCTGCCTCCTCCTCCCTCCCCCCCCACTTCACCAGAGAATGATCTGGCCTGCCTCCCTGTCGGAAGCTCTGAACTTACCTCTTCAGAAGCTGCTACGCCTGAAACAGACCTTTGCCGAGCAGGTCTGTTTCGCGCCGAATCTGGACTCGCGAACATGATAGTAAAGGGGGAAATGCTGGTAAAGTTGGGCGGGCAGCCCATTAATTCAATTTAAATGCATGCAAATACATTTAAATCGCTGTTGCGCCCGTTTCGGGCGTGAATCGGATCGCGGCCATTCCCAGGCCTCGGTAAAGTGGCCATCTGCGCGGACGTGGGCGCGGACCGCGTTAATGGCCTCACGCCCAACTTTACCATGTTTTCGCACCCGAAAACGGGTGCGACGCAATGGTAAAATCAGGCCCAGTAAATCTCTAACTGGTCGCAATAACAGAAGACAAGATTTGTGATAAAAGATGTCTCCTCATGTGTAGAACTGTTGGTCTCGTGGTAAAACTAAAGCAAGCCTTGATTAATGATCCTGAGGTGTGAGTTCAAATCCCACCATAGCAGCTGTAGAATTTTTGAATAATGAATAACTCTTGAATAATCATTTATAGAGACAACTTCATAGAATCATAGAAACCCGACAGTGCAGAAGGAGGCCATTCGGCCCATCGAGTCTGCACCGACCACAATCCCACCCAGGCCCTATCCCCACATATTTTACCCACTAATCCCTCTAACCTACGCATCCCAGGACTCTAAGGGGCAATTTTTTTTATTTTTAACCTGGCCAATCAACCTAACCTGCACATGTTTGGACTGTGGGAGGAAACCGGAGCACCCGGAGGAAACCCACGCAGCCACGAGGAGAATGTGCACACTCCACACAGACAGTGAACCAAGCCGGGAATCGAACCCGGGACCCTGGAGCTGTGAAGCAGCAGTGCTTTTGACTACGAGATTGTTGTAAAAACCCAGCTGGTTCACTCATGTCCTTTATAGAAGGCATACTGCCTTCTGCTTATCTGATCTGTTCCATATCTGACTCCAGGCCCACAGCAATAACCCTGGTAAGACACACATTCAGTTGCTGAGAAGGATGCCCATGGACAATTAGAGATGGGCAATAAATGATGGCCTTGCCAACAACTCCATATCCCATGAATGAATTCAAAAACAGAGCAGGCTATTCAGCCCCTCAATCCTGTTCCACCATTTAATTAGAATACAACTAACCTGTGTACCATTTCCATAGAAAACATACAATGCTGAAGGAGGCCACTCGGCCTATCGAGTCTACACCAACCACAATCCCACCTAGGTTCTATTCCTGTAACCCCACATATTTATCCCGCTAATCTACACATCCCAGGAGACTAAGGGGCAATTTAGCATGGCCAATGCACCTAACCCGCACATTTTTGGACTGTGGGAGGAAACTAGAGCACCCGGAGGAAACCCGCGCAGACACGGGGAGAACGTGCAAACTCCACACAGACAGTGACCCAAGCCAGGAATTGAATCCTGGTCCCTGGAGCTGTGAGACAACAGTGCTAACCACTGTGCCACCATGCCTTCCATCAACCACCTTGGCTTCATAATCCCTAGCATGCTTAAGTAACAAATATTGACAATTTTGGTCTTAAAATGTTCAGTTCTTTCCTAGTCTCGATAACATTACGGAGGAGAGAGTTTCAGAATCCCATTGGATTTGTATTGAAGAAGTTTATTCTGGTGTGATAACCCCCACGAGGTCCATGGGGAATCACTGTTTGAGCTCCTGGTGGGTTCCTTGAGTATGAGTTCCCCTGGTAACAGGCAGTGGTCTGCCCAGCTGGAACTCTTTACCTGAGTCTTTTATAAGGCAGACCCAGGACTGGGCCTGCTGAACTGTCGTTGCAGGCAGGGCCTCGTTCTGCTCGGAGCAACTTTGCACCTGGAGGCATTCATTTTTGGGGGTCTGCAGTGGCACACCAATCTTTGGGTCATTGGGTGATGATGAGAAGACCCCCCTTCCCTCCTTTTCCATCCCAGCTCCTAGCACTGGGCTCACCTGTCCTGGGACCGGAATTTTCTCTGGACTGCCCGGGTGACCAGGTGTTGGGAGCAGAGTGGGGAGTCTGAGCTGTCACCACCCTCTGACCCAGAATCATGGGAGCAACCTGCAGAGGCCCCTCTGCCATCAATCCTGAAGGTGGGATTGAGGCAGAGTCAGTGTTGGTTGTGGGCTACTTACTGTGGCGGGGGACTTCTAACCAAAAGTTTACAGCCTAGAGGAGGACTGTTGGTCAGTGGTGGGCGCCATTGAGGCTTTCTGTGCCCATTGAGCACTGCAGAAACTGAAGCATTATTGATCCCTTTAATCACCTTTTAGTTTGATGTTTTAAGTTTCATTTGTGCTTTGTTTTTGTCCTGGGCGGTTCCCCTTTAAGAGGCTGCCCTTATTGCTTTGTCCCTCAGTTTATTTAATTTAGCTTAATCGGTTTAACTCAAAAGAGTGGTACAGACAGTGGTCTTTCCAGCTGGAAATCATTACCTGAGCCTTTCATCACGCAAGCCAAGGACTGGGCCTGCTGAACTGTAATCCCATGTGGGGACTCATGTGTTTACACCACAGTCGTGGTTGTACTTTGCAGTCTGTAATAAGTATGCTCCTTTCCAGTCAGACTTCCTGAGCCATTACACCTGGAATCAGCCCTGAACAGCCTAACACTAATCTGAAGGTTTTAGATCCCCTGTATTGGATTCTCCCACCATATTATCCATTCCACTGGGGACAGTGTAGTGGCACAGCGGTTAGCACTGCTGCCTCACAGCGCCAGGGACCCGGGTTTGATTCCTGGCTTGGGTCACTGTCTGTGTGGAGTTTGCACGTTCTCCCCGTGTCTGCACGGGTTTCCTCCGGGTGCTCTGGTTTCCTCCCGCAGTCTGAAAGACGTGCTGGTTAAGTGCATTGACCCCAACAGGCACCAGAGTGTGGCGACTGGGGGATTTTCACAGTAACATCATTGCATTGTTAATATAAGCCGTACTTGTGACTAATAAATAAACTTTACTCCTACAATCATCTTCAACACCTCCATTAGATCACTTTTCAATCTTCTATATTCATGAGCAGCACACTTCTCAGTAGGCAGTTACTGAGCTGAATTGACAACGGCTGAGGTTGTCTATTCCTTTGTCACTGAGAATGAGGAATGATAACTGGAGATCTAAAGTCAAGGGCAAGGGAAAAGTACAAATGCAAAGGAAAAATTGTCACATTGTAACTGAAATTATTTGAGCATCTCGCATTCTCTCTCACACTTAGACACATGCAAATTCTGTTCTAGAAACAGAGGGATTGTTAGATGACAAAAGGCCAAGGTCCATCCATTTTACCTTCCACCATGCTGCTAATCATATGATCCAATGATAATGGAGTTGTCGACTAATCACAGTGTTCAATCTCTCTCAATAAGTCTACAAAATAACCCAGACATGATGTAAAGAAAACCTCCAGTGGTGGAGCGCTTTGGGAACAACTGGGCCAAAGTTACCTGTTCCTCCAAAACATGATCTCATTGAAACTTACAGAATACTGAAAGGCCTGGACAGAGTGGACGTGGGGAAGATGTTTCCATTAGTAGGAGAGACTAGGACCCGAGAGCATAGCCTCAGAGTAAAGGGACAACTTTTTAGAACCGAATTGAGGAGGAATTTCTTCAGCCAGAGGGTAGTGAATCTTCACTGCCACAGGAGGCTGTGGAGGGCAGGTCATTGAGTGCATTTAAGGCAGAGATAGATAGGTTCTTGATTAGTAAGGGGATCAAAGGTTACAGGGAAAAGGTGGGAGAATGAGGTTGAGAAACCGATCGGCCATGCTTTAATGGCGGATCAGACTCGATGGGTTGAAAGGCCTAATCCTGCTTCTATACCTTATGGCCTACACTCACCATATGTAATGTTATAAAAATAATGTGTAAAGAAAGATAATTAAAAGCCAGTCACCTGCAACTGCTGACCACCAATTGAAAATCACCTTTGGCAGGAATTAGCAGCTAAATGACACATTTAGACCTTGTAATCCTAAACAGAGGGACAGCTGCACTGTTGAAGTGTCATCTTTTAGGTAAGATGCTAAACCCAGGCCCAATCTGCCCTCTCAGGTGAACATAAGAGATCGTGCGGCACTATCTTGAAAAAGAGCAGAAGCTCTCTCCCCAGTGTCCTGGCCAGTATTTATCCCTCATCCCAACATTCTTAAAGAGATTAACTTCTCATTTATTTAATTATTCGTGTGACCTTGCTGCATGTAAATTTGCAGCTACCTTTCCTGTGGAGAATTCTGACGGTGACTACACTTCAAAGGCACTTCATCGGCTGTAACGTGCTTCGGGATAACCTGAGGTCCTGAAAGAGGCTGGAGAAACGCCAGTCTTTTTCTTTCTGACTGTTAAATCTTTTAGCTTCCTTCCCACAGACTGAGCAAAATAAGGAGGAATCAAAGGTCTTGCCCTGATGCCCGAGAAAGTGGGGCCTTTTCCTTTGGAAAACCAATGCTCACAGGCAGCCTGCTAGTCAGAGTGGACTGGGGGTGGAGGGTGAGACCTGATGGCCAGGGTGGAGTGCAGGAAAACCAGCAAATTCCCACAAAATGCTTTGAAAGAATTTACCCAGGCTGTTTTCTGAGCAGTTGGTGAGGCCCCGCCTGGCCTCTTGTGCACATGATAGGAAAAACATAGTTTGGACTGGTATTCTTATTTCCCAGTGTTCCATTTTAAGGTACATGAGACCAATTCAAAACAGTAGTCTTATTTCCAAAAGAGAAAATGCTGGATAATCTCTGGCAGCATCTGTAAGGAGAGAAAAGAGCTGACGTTTCGAGTCCAGATGACCCTTTGTCAAAGCTCCAAAGGATCATCTGGACTCGAAACATCAGCTCTTTTCTCTCCATACAGGTGCTGGCTGACCTGCTGAGATTTTCCAGCATTTTCTCTTTTGTTTTCAGATTCCAGGATCCACAGTAATTTGCTATTATCCACTATTCTTATTTACCTGCTTTTACTGTTTTCTTTGTGCAGTTTAAGGGGTGTGCTCCCAATTGATAACTTACATCAGCCATCTTCAGCCAACGAATAGTTTTCGTGAATAAAGAACGACTTTTCACTTTTATAGTACGTTTTATGACTTCAGGATGTCACAATGTATCTTACAACCCAATAAAGTATTTTTGTAGCGCAATTGTTGTAATGTCGGAAATGTTTAACAGCCAGTTAACGCACAGCAAGCTCCCACAAACTGCAATATGATAGTGACAAAATCATCTGTTTATAAGCATCGGGATTGAGGGATGAATAATGAACTGAACACCAGGCAGAACTCCCCCTCTGTTAATAACATAAAAACCAAAGAAATAGAAGCACAAGTAGACCACAAGGCCCATCGAGTCAGAGATGATTTGATTTGATTTATTATTGGGATACAATGAAAAGTATTGTCTCTTGCACGCTATTTAGACAAAGCATACCATTCATTGAGAAGGAAAGGAGAGAGTGCAGAATGTAGCGTTACAGTCATAGCTAGGATGTAGAGAAAGATCAACTTAATACAAGGTAGGTCCATTCAAAAGTCTGATCGCAGCAGGGAAGAAGTTGTTCTTGAGTCGGTTGGTACGTGACCTCAGACTTTTGTATCTTTTTCCCGACGGAAGGAGGTAGAAGAGAGAATGTCCGGGGTGCGTGTGGTCCTTCATTATGGTGGCTGGTTTTCCGAGGCAGTGGGAAGTATAGACAGAGTCAATGGATGGGAGGCTGGTTTGAGTGATGGACTGGACTTTGTTCACGACACTTTGTAGTTTCTTATGTTCTCCTCTGCCATTTAATGCAATCATGGCTGACCTTGAGCAAAACAATGTCATGGGATCTTTTTATTTATTAATTCGTGGGACATGGGCGTCGCTGGCCGGCCAGCACTTATTGCCCATCCCTAGTTGCCCTTGAATCTGAGTGGCTTGCTGGGCCATCTCTGAGGGCAGCTGAGAGTCAACCACATTGCTGTGGCTCTTGGAGTCAAATGTAGGCCTGACCAGATAAGGGCAGCAGATTTCTCTCCCTGAAGGACATTAGTGAACCAGATGTGTTTTTCCGGCAATCGATAAAAGTTGCACGGTCATCAGTATCTTAATTTCAGATATGTTTTATTAAATTCAAATTCCACCATCTGCCATGGCAGGATTTGAACCCGGGTCCCTGGAACATTAGCTGAGTTTCCAGGTTAATAGTCTGGTGATAATACCACTGGACCATCGCCTCCCCTACACTTACTCACCTGAAAGGACTACAGGGGTCTTAGTTAATGCCTCACTTGAAGGCGACAGTGCAGCATTCCCCCGGTCCACCAGTGAAAGTGCCAGCCTGGAATTTGTACTGAAGTTTCTGGAGCGGGTCTCAAACCCACAGCTTCCTGACTCAGAGGCTACTCACTACCCATTGAAGAATGGCATTACAATTTAAACACTGTGTAATGTATCATTGAACACATCACTCGTTATCCCCATGGTTACCAATCCAAAGTCTTTTCTCCCTGTTGTATCTTTTTCTCAGATAAAAACTACTCATTCTCCTGCTGCCAAGTGTGACTTGCCTGCACAGACCATCAAAGTGACTTTAAATTAATAAGATTTGCGGAGACCTTTCATGTCAGTTTTTGATGGAAGGAGAGAGCACTTCAGTCAATTCGGAGTCTCACAAATCAGTCATGGCTCTGTGGGTAGCACTGCTGTCTCCGTGCCATAAGGTTGTGGGTTCAAGTGCTACTCCAGAGACTTACGTGCAAAAGCTAGGTTGATGCATTATACAGTACTAAGTAAGTTTATCGCTTTAACTCAAAGGGTCCTATTTTAATTCTAAGTGTTGGCGGACTTGAAACTGGGAGTGTTTCAGATCTGACTTTTATACCCGTTCTCAGGCGCCCCCATACCCACTCTGTCTGAAAAAATATCAGCAATTCTGAATCGCACTGCAGAAGCCTGTGGGCGGGGCTTAGCACACCTGAAACATTGCAGCTCTGACCGGAGCCTTCAACCGTGCACGCGCAGTAAAAAAAATAGAAAAACGCTCCCCTGCCACATCGCACCCAGGTCGGATAATGCCTCCTCTTGGCCCCCACAGACATTGCTCCACCCCCACAACATAACTGACCCCCTTATCCCCCAACCCCCCCCCCGCTACCCAGACTAATTGTGACCCACTGCCCCCCTTCCCCCCCCCCCCACCAATCACACGCAGAGTGACAGCGGACCCCCCTTCCCCCCACTGATTGCACACAGAGTGGCAGCGGACCCTCCATTCCCCCCCACACCGATCGCAAGCAGAATGGCAATGGACCCCCCATTCCCCCCCACCGATCGCACGCAGAGTGGCAGCGGACCCCCCCCACCCCTGCCCCCCCACCCCCCAGCCTCCCCCACCAGGAGCCATCTGACCCGCCTCCCACCCCCCCCCCCACCAGAGAGCCATCTGACCCACCTCCCTCCCCCCCCCCCAACCCGCCACCCCCAGAGAGCTGCCGGAAGCTGTGAACTTACCTCCTCAGAGGATGGAGCGCCCAAATCGGATCTTTGTGGACCATGTTTGTTTTGCGCTGAATCTGGACGGGCGAACACGGTGGTAAAGGGAGAAGTGCTGGTCAAGTTGGGCATCCAGCCCATGAAATCAATTTACATGCATTCAAATGACAGCCATTTTCGACCATTGGTAAAGAAGGAACAGGCGCGGAGTTGGGCGCGGATCGTGCTACCTGAAAACGGGTGCAACTTGATGGTAAAATCAGGCCCAAAGTGTCTATTCCCACGCCAGTTACAATCTCTGCATTTTCTTTTCCAAATCTCCAATTCGTTTCGGGACTTACTGGCTGGCTGAGTTGAATGCTGATCCGAGATTTTCCAAATCAATCTCCCACTTTCCTGGGCACATCAGCTGGATCATCTGCCAAAAGGGGCACAGCAGGTCAGTTGGCATTTGGATCATTGTTTGACAGAGGGAATGCTCCGTAGCCGGGAAGTGCCTTCTCTATTTAGGTTCTCTTGTACCTACTTTTTCTCTTGATAAAAGAAGGCCGAGGGGGTGAACTATTGGAAGTCGTTAAAATGACGAAAGGCTGTGACAAATTGGAAAGAGAGAAAATGTTTCCACTTGGAGGAAAGAACATTACTAGGGGCCATCACTATAACATAGTTCACCATGAAATCCAGTATAGTCAGAAGAAACTTCCCTATCCAAAGCGTGGTGAGAATGTGGAACTTGCTACCACAGGGAGTGGTTGAAGTGAATTGTGTAGATGCATTTAAGGGGAGGCTAGACAAGCATTAAAGGGAGAAGAAAATAACAGGTAATTTGGACAAGGAAAGGCAGGAGGGAGCCCTAAAGTTTACTTATTTATTAGTCACAGATAAGGCTTACACCACAATGAAGTTACTGTGAAATTCCCCTAGTCGCCACAGTTCGGGTCAATTCACCTAACCGGCATGTCTTTCAGAATGTGGGAGGAAACCGCAGCACCTGGAGGAAACCCATGCAGACACAGGCTGGAATGTGCAAACTCCTCACAGACAGTGACCCAAGCCAGGAATCAAACCCAGGTCCATGGTGCTGTGAAGCGGCAGTGCGAACCACTGTGCTACCGTGCCGGTAGCTTAATGGAGCTTAATTTGGGCCAGTGCACCAGTTTCTGTGCTGTATTCTGTCATGCTGTGTAATCTTATGTATTGTATGTCTTTTTTTTATCATTATTGGATTTAGATGTTGCTGGCACTAATTAGCCATCCCGAGTTGTCCTTCAGAAGTAGGGTGGTGAAGGGCTTTTCTTTTGAACCACTGCAGAATGCAGTTTGATACAACTTAGTGGTTTTCTGAGAGTCAGCCACCTTGAGGTGAATCTTGAATCATGTTCAGGCTCAGACCTAAAGTACGTGAGTGAGCAAGTTGGGTTTTTTAAGACAAACTGAGAGTTTCACTGTCACATTTACTAATACCAACATTTTATTTCCAAGATTTTGTTAATTGAATTCAATTTTTTAGACTGTAAGGAACTACAAAGGGTTGTGAATGTAGCCCAGTCCATCACACAAACCAGCCTCCCATCCACTGACTCCGTTCTAAATTCCCACTGCCTCGGGAAAGCAGCCAGATTAAGCTCATCTTCCTCTTCACCCTATCTGTAACTGCAACAGTATATTCTGTACCCTCTCTTTCCCTTCTCCCATATATACTCTATGAGCAATATGTTCTGTTTGTATAGCGTGCAAGAAAAATACTTCTCACTGTATCCCAATACATGTGACAGTAATAAATCCAACCAAATCACAGTGGCATTTGAATTTGCAATCTCTGCAATATTGGTTAAAGGCTCTGCATTGATAATCTACAAACTGTTGTATTTTATCTTTAGAGGATTTCAGCATGACATCAGTCGAAAGGAAATATGTCATGCGACCCAGTTTTAGTTTCATTCTCGCTTTCAAGTAGAGTACAGTGCATGCGCATCTGCTACTGACGTCTTCAAGCTCTCTGACCATATATATCTGTTCACATGTGCCCAGAGTTAATAAATGAACCCACAACATGTTTGCACAATCCCTAATGACTGGTACCTTTAAACAACAGTAAGCAAACCACTGTAACAACAATTTTCATTTGCTTTGCACATTTAATGCAGTGAAATGTCCCAAGGTGTTTCAAAGGAAGGATTATCAAACAAGATTTGACACTGAGCCACATTAAGAGCAAGTTCTTGACCTAAAGCTTGGTTAAACAGGAAGGTGTAAAGGAGTGTCTTCCAGGAAGCAAAAGAGATGGAGATGGCATGGTTACCAGTGGTACACAAATAAAACTGGATATACACAAGAGGGCAGAATTGGAGGAACACAGATATCTGGGAAGGTTGTAGAGCAGGAGGAGGTTGGAGAGGGAGGGTGACACCATAGAGAGTTCTGGAAACAGAGATGAGGCCTTTAAAGCCGGGGTATTACTGGTCAGGGAGTCAATCAGGTGCAGACTATCCTGCATTTTCTGCTTTTCTATCATATTTTTTGCATGGAATCATATCTTTCCATTCCCTTTTTAAAGTTTATTTCATTAGTGTCACAAGTCAGCTTACATTAGCACTGCAATGAAGTTACTGTGAAAATCCCCTAGTCGCCAAACTCCGGTGCCTGTTCGGGTACACTGACACATGAGCGGCCAACGCACCTAATCAGCAAGTCTTTTGGACTGTGGGAGGAAACCGGAGCACCCAGAGGAAACCCATGCAGACACGGGGAGAACGTGCAAACTCCATACAGACAGTGACCCAAGCCAGGAATCGAACCCGGATCCCTGGTGCTGTGAAGCAGCTGTGGTCTAACCAGGGCTTTGTATAGCTGAACCATGACTTCTATCCTCTTGTATTGAGTCTTCTAGTTATAAAAGCCATCATTCCATGAGTGTTTTTGATTATTTTCTGCAGCTATGCATGATATTTAATTATCTATTTACATGGACCTCCATTGGTTCGAGCTTTTTGCTATTTAAAAAGTACTTGTTCCATCTTTCTAATGTCCAAAGTGAATGATTTCACATCTCCTTACATTGAAATCCAGTTGCCACAGTTTTGGCCATTTACATAATCTATCAGTGTCGCCTTTTAATTTTACACAACTTCCATGCACATCTTACAATGCTTCCTATTTTACACCTGACTTATTAATAAGTCTTTTATCGATGGGTCGCCGGCAATTTTTCCTTCTTGTTTTTAATTATGGCAGCCGGAGAGATGCATACTTCAGTCCCAATCACACCTTAAATCCTCTGATAAGTCGTTTACACCCAGAGTGTCAGTAACAGCTACAGATAGTCAGTTCCCTCCTCATGTTGCCAAGGATACCAATGCATTTGATTCACTGCCATGGGAAGAATAAAATTTAGTTAAATGTTCCACATCAGACAGCTCATCAATCCTTAGATTCAAAGGGTAATGATGTCTGTAAGTTTTCTCTGCAGCCCGCTTTCCCCTCCCCCCCATTGTTATAGACAGAAAAGAGGGGCAAAGCTGGACTCCTTTGTTCTCTCTGTGTGTGTCCACGAGCAAGGTGTTTTATGTTTAAAAAAGGCTGTGGCACTTATTCCAAACAAACTCGCAGAAAACTCTCTTAGGATTAAAATTGAAAGTTTAGTTTATTCACACATTCAAACTGGTGGGATGATTGCAACATCATGCAGACACACACACACACACACAGATATACACACACAAACAGACACGCACACAGATATATACACACACACATACAGACACACACACATACAGATACACATAGACACACACAAACAGACACAGACACACGCACACACAGATATACACACACACACACAGATATACACACACACAGATATACACACACAAATAGACACACACACACATGCACACAGATATATACACACACGTACATACAGACACACACACATACAGATACACACAGACACACACAAACAGACACACACAAACAGACACACACACACAAACACACACACATGCACACACACACACAAAAGTATACAGTGAAAGGAATAGAAAAGATTTTACAGCTATGAATAAATTAACAGTAAAACGAACCAAGGAAGGAACTAGAAGCGGTTGGATGTCCACCTGATGAATTCCATGACAGCCGTTGCCATCATTGATAAATTGAGAAAAAGTCTTTGCCATTCACGGGATCCCGGAAGTCTTAGTCTCGGACAATGGTGCATCTTTCATGGCAGAGGAATTTCTGAAACTTGTAAAATCTAATGTCATTCATCATGTTCGGTCAGCACCTTCCCACCCAGCATCAAATGGGTTAATGGAACATGCCATGCAAACTTTTAACGTCTCAATGAAGAAACAAGTAAATAGGCCTCTGCCGTGAAGGGTTGCTAGCTATTTGTTGTTGTAGAAGCCAACTGTGAATACAAGGGTCATGACAGCTGAGCTGCTAATGGCATGCCTATAAAGACACAGTTGCATATGATATTTCCAAATTTTCCAGGGAGGGTGGAGGCTGGGCCTCTCAGAAAGAGAATCTCAACTCAATGAAGAATGAAAGAGTCTTCAGAGATGAGGATTTAGTCATAGTCAGAAATTTTGCAGCTGGATCAGCCGGTCTCCCATGTTGTAGATTTGCAAGTATGTCCCATCAAAAAGCATGTGGATCATCTGAGGAGGAGAGTAGTACCTGATACAAGGGATCAACAGGTGACTCCAGCAGTACATGTAGATCCACCTGGATTGAGAGTGGGAATCCCAGCCATGGATGTGGAAGCAGAATATCCAGTTTTTGCAGTAATAGAGGATGCAGCTACTGATGACGATTTAGACGCTGGGTTGATGAGTTTGACATTCGCCTCGGCGCAACTTAACTTTTCATATCCTAACTAACCTAACTTGGAGCTGAGACATTCTACAAGAGTCCGGAATTCGCTGGATCGACTGAATTTATGACAATTGGTCATGGCGGTTTCCCTTTTTGCTTTGTAAATTGTTTGTGCAACAATGTTTTATTTTGTTTTCTCTTTAGGTGACTTCGGGAGTTGGGGATTAGGGGTGTGGTAGCCTTCCCTTTAAAGGGTATTTCATGAGAGTCACATGGTCAGGCTGGATCCTCTGGAGTGTTGAGGCAGGAAACTAGTGCTAGAGCACGTTTCTCGGGTCGGGAAAGATAGACAGTTGGAGCCATGGAGGAGTAGTGTATAGTCACATGGTAATTCTGTCAGACCCTATTTGTATATATATAGTTATTTGTTGCTTTAGTAATAAAGCCTTTTTGTTCTGAAGCTTCATAGAGTCACCATCGATTCATTACACTGGCTGTACTTTAAAGTTGATAAATTGTCAGGACCAGATGAATTACACCCGAGGACACTAACATCAGAAAGGTTGGAAATTGCAGAGGCACTGGCCATAATCTTCCAATCATCTTTAGACACAGGGCTGGTGCCAGCTAACTGGAGAATCACAGAATCCTACAGTGCAAAAGGAGGCCATTCGGCCCATTGAGTTTGAACCGACCAAAATCCCACCCAAGCCCTATCCCCATGCATTTACTCTAGCTAGTTCCCCTGACACAAGGGGGAAATTTAGCATGGCCAATCCACATAACCCACACATCTTTGGACTGTGGGAGGAAACCGGAGCGCCTGGAGGAAACCCACGCAGACATGGGGAGAATGTGCAAACACCACACAGACAGTCACCCAAGCTGGGAATCGACCTAGGTCCCTCGCACTGTGAGGCAGCAGTGCTAACCTCTGTGCCACCGTGCCACCCCAAATGTTATACTTCTGTTCAAAAAGAAGTTTCAGAATATAGGTTTGTAAATGTAACCTCAGTGATAGGAAAGTACTTAGGAATTATAATCTGGGATAAATTTAACAGTCACTTAGGCAAAATGGATTAATTAAGGGGTGCCAGCTTTGCTGGGTGAAAAGCAAATCATATTTAAATAACTTAGCCAACTTTGTATTCATGCTGCCACTGTTCCTTTATATTTCCTGGACTTCCTCTTTGTTGACAAGCTCTCCTATGGCAATTTATTGGATGTCGTTTGGATATCCATGTACACCAATGTATAATGCTTAACAAATATATCTAATGTGTTCCAATCAAAACCAAAACCTTCTGTGATCAACACCCTTTAAACAATTTCAACACAGCAAAGACTACTACTCATGTGATACTGGAAATTGAGTCCTTTGCATGAAGTCTACAGTTCTCTGTTTCTAATTGATAAAAGTTCTTGCTAATTTTCTTACTATACATGTTAACCATATTCTTAAATAAACTTAGTTTGACAAAAGCTCCCTTGTGGGTCATTTGAATCATACCTGAAGTGAAACCTATCATGCTTATCCTAGCCAAATTCAAGATGCAAAACTTATGATTCAGGTAGGCTCCATATAATCCTTTGGAGTTTCTGACATTAACCATAACAATCCAAAGACCTATGTTTAAAGTGCATTACCATCTGAACCCTCCCTGTTATTTCATTCAAATATCCAATATTCTCCTTAAAGAAGAGAACATTAAGACATGATAGGATAGAGGTGTTCAAAACCATGAGGGGCATAGACAGAATAGAGAGGAAGATTGGTAGAAGAGAGCCAGAGGGCACTAATTTAAGATAAATGGAAAAACACGCAAATACAACATGAGGAAAAATATTATTATGCAGTGAATGGGTTGGATCTGGAATGCCTAGCCTGAAACTACATGAAGGAGATAGGTGGCTATCAAAAGGGAATTGGATAATTATCTGAATAGAAAAAAGTTGTGCGGCTGTGAAGGAAGGGTAGAGGAGTGGCACTAACTGAGTTGTACTTGCTGAAAACTAGCATGGACATTGCAGGCTGAATTGCTTCCTTCTGTGCTGTAAATATTCCATGTACTTTTGTGCATTTATTAAATAGATCTTACAATAATAAGAACTTCCAGGTATACAAGGCATGAGTCTTGGCTCCACTGATGGCATCGTGCTATGGGGTGGAAACAACATGGATTCAAACTCTGGTTCATTGATGTGAGCACAAAATTATTTCAGAACCCCCACCACATAGCACTACCAGCTCCGACTGTGTTGCTAGTGAGAGAGCCCAGTGTCAAGCAGCTAATCAATCAAAGACATCTTCATGGAGAAGCTTTGGCGATGTCCTCAAAGCATCACTGAAGAGTGAAAATATCTCAACTGACCCATGATGACTGAATGAAACAGGAGAAGGTTCATTTGTGAAGGCACTGAACTCAAACAGAATTTGTGAGGAACACACAGGGGTGAAGTCAAGGAGAGTGTAAAAAAATCCTCCAAACAGCTCATCTGACTGATCCTCCAGTCAATGCCTGCCCTGCATGTGGCAGAGTCTGCAGATGGTTCATTGGGCTAATCAGCTATTTCAAAACCCATCAAACTGGAGTGGAAGCAAATCATTCCTGAATGCAAGAGACTGACTGAGAAGGAAGAGAGACTGGCAAGAGTTATCTAATTTGAATTTATAGTGTTTCTTTTATATTTGCAAGTTATTTCAGCTACGGGTGCACACTGCGGCAGATGTACAGTCCAGTATTTCAACTTGTGCATTGGTTTCTCTGGGCAAGAGACATCTGTGGGAACCTAACCCTGGTTTTAACATTGATTCCTATGGGAACCCACAATTCACTTAAAGTTGTTTCACTTGTAGTCGCAATGTTCAGAAAGTGAGGATTCACCACATTCACTCAGTACTGCATTCAGTGTCAGCTTAGATTATCTGCTCAAGTCTCTGGAGCAGAACTTAAATCCCAAAACTTCTAATTTAGGTGAAAGTTCCACCAGTTGAGCCTACATTCAGTTCCCAGCACAGAGCTTGTGTCAAGTTTGTGTCTATCATATAAAGATTATTTCATGGTTCTGAAGTATAAAAACTCCTATTTTTATACATTAATTGAGTCTAGCAACTTAAAATCAAACAAACAAAATGACCACTATAATGTATAATGCTTAACAAATATTGTGTTCCAATCAAAACCAAAACTTTCTGTGGACAACACCCTTTAAACAAGCTCAACACAGCAAAGACTACTACTCATGTGACACTGGAAATTGAGTCCTTTGGATGAGGTCTGCAGTTCTCTGTTTGTAATTAATAAAAGTTATTGCTAATTTTCTTACTATACATGTTAACTATATTCTTAAATAAACTTTGTTTGACAAAAGCTCCCTTGTGGGTCATTTGAATCATGCCCAAAGTGAAGCCTATCATGCTTATCCTAGCCAAATTCAAGATACAGAACTTATGATTCAGGCGGTCTTTCTACAACACTTTGGGGTTTCTCACCTGAACCATAACAATCCAAAGATTTATGTTTAAAGCAACCAATTCTCTCAACTTACTTTTTGAAATCTGCTCAATCTGTTGTTGGATCAATGGCTTCTTTTCTCAGAAGAGTTTGAAGTCAGAACAGCTTCCTGGATCAGGGACTTTAGGCAATCCACCAACGGCCGATTTCCCCCTTCAGAGAGGCAAGACCTTGCTTTCAGATGACCAGCAGAATTTCCAAAATAGACAGGGAGAGAAAAAAACACTTCTTTTCAGCTGGTTGCCCCTTCTAAAAACTAAACTGCAGCTCAGATCTGAAAATGAAAGAACTTCTGTCACCTGACCTGCCAACCAGTTTTTTGTTCCCTCCTCACAATGCAGAATTATAAAAAACCTCAAAGTAAAAACAAACAACTCCCATCCAAGCCACTGAAGGAATAATAAAAAGACACCTGGTAGTCAATCCAGCAGCACTGAGATCGACCCGAGCTGTGAGCTAAGAAAACACTGAGGCTGTGAGAGCTGCAGGAATCATAATTTAAAAATAAAACCTTCCTTAAAGGTACACTAACATCACAGAATGGATAGTACCACTGCTCAGACTTAATGTGAGGGGAATTAAAGGGCAAAGGTAAACATTCTAATCAATGGAAGTTTAAACCTTGAGTATGTTCACTCCTGTGTTACTCTAATGAAAGATGTCACACTATGAAATAAGTTTATCTTGATAAAAAAATCAATTGCCCTCCATTTTTATTCCAGCAAATCTAATTGGAAACATTGATTGCAAGTGTCAGAATTAAATGACGTTCATTTATTATAGATTTGTTACCAAATTAGATATTTAAAACTTACACAGTCAGCCCTACTGACCTTAAATTGATCGAATAATTAATCTTTGATTAGACTTTTAATGAAGAAAGACTTCTGAAAGCTTGTTTTTTCTGCATCTTTAATTGACTTTAAGACTGCAGTTATGTAGCCTTCTTCTTAAACTGGTACAAATCTGGGGAGGTGTTAGCCTCGTAGTATTATCACTAGACTATTAATCCAGAAACTCAGCTAATGCTCTGCGGACCCGGGTTCGAATCCCACCATGGCAGTAATGGAATTTGAATTCAATAAAAAAATACCTGGAATTAAGAATCTACTGATGACCGTGAAAACATTGTCGTTTGTCAGAAAAACCCATCTGGTTCACTAATGTCCTTCAGGGAAGGAAATCTGCCGTCTTTACCTGGTTTGGCCCACGTGTGACTCCTGAGCCACAGCAACTCTCAGTTGCCCTCAGGTAACTAGGGATGGGCAATAAACATTGGCCAGCCAGTGAAACTCACATCCCATGAATGAATAAAAAGAAAAATCTGTGTAATGTAGGTATACACACCATGTTGTTAGTAAGGGGGTTCCAGTATGTTGATCCTGCGACAGTGAAGGAATGGCCAATGTAGCTCTAAGTCAAGATGGTGTATGACTTGGGACTAGGTTTTCATAGTGTCAGGCTGACTCTGGCAGTGTCAGTGACAGCCTGTGCTCCCTGGCACTGCCTAAGGGGCAAAGTGCCCACACCCAGTGGGCACCTTGGCGCTGCCCACCGGGCATGATCGAGCTGGCCAGCAAACTGCAGGCTGACAGATCGGGGCCACTGCACATGCGCAAAGTTCTGGAACTCTCAGACTCTGGCGTA
The DNA here is from genome assembly GCF_964213995.1 of Mustelus asterias. NCBI lineage: Eukaryota > Metazoa > Chordata > Chondrichthyes > Carcharhiniformes > Triakidae > Mustelus > Mustelus asterias. The sequence continues at coordinate 114,551,328 of NC_135809.1, read as the reverse complement.
AATAGGCCCCCCCCCGAGCTTTTAATGATATCCACGATTGTGACTTTTGCAGTGAACGGAGTGTGGGAGATTCGAGTCTGAACTCCCACTGAAAAAACAGTCATGATTTATACCAGTTTTCCCATGAATTCAGCACTTAGAACATTTTTGGGATAATCGCCCCCTTTATCCCTGTAAATATCAAATTGTTAGGAGATTCCACTGGACCTGTATGTATTTACGTAGTCATGTGCACAGTTCTCTCCTCAAAAATCTTCACAAATTTCCAGCCAGTCAGCAGCCAAGTGGTATAAACAGAGCATGTACTGGCTGTGTGGAATCTGATTTGCAGTCAGGCTGATAGCCGCAGTGTAACTCATCAGTCACCGTTTATTTTTCAATTAAGATCTGAGTTCAGTTATTTCATTTCCGTTATTGCCTGGCTGGTTTGATAGGGTCACTTCCTCCCCAAGGGCCAATGTTTTCATTCACCTGTGATTCCATCGTCTTCTCCAGGTCTGACGCTTTGGCCCTCTTGCTCTGTGCTGCCTTCAGGTAAAACAAGTTATTCTCCTGATCCAAAATCTAGAGCAGATGAGATAGCCTCACTCATCACCTCACAGTTACAGCCAAAAGTAGGCCATTCAGCCCAACTGGTCATTCTGGTTTTTACACTATGCGCAAGGCTTCTCCCAAGCTACTAATACAACAATTAAAGTTTATGCAGTTTCCACTGAAATGTATCTATGCTATTCATCTCAACCACTTTATTTGATAGTAAGTTTCACATTCTCATCATTCGTCTTGCTAATTTTGCAACCTTCATTCTTAAAATGTAGTTCTACGAAGGAGAGTTGTAGTCTTTGGATCTTTGCTTTGGGTGTTTCAATTCTCTGAAGAGATTGAAGAGTTAATTTGTAGATTTTTTTCCTTCCTAATTGGCCTTGGGTATTTGATCTGCTTAATTCCATCCTCCCCTCCCCCCTCCACCCCCAATGCCCCCTCCATCCCACCTCCTCAGCTGTATGGGCAGACTGGACAGACTATCTAGCCTTTTACCTGTCTGATGATTCTCAATGTCGATATGCATTTGCGTACGATCCAGAACAATTAACCAAGTGTTTGAAACCATCCCCGTCACAAAGTGAATAGTTTACACGCTTCCTTATTGTGCATCAATACAGCTTTTGTGGAATATTGCAGCACATAAGGAGGCCATTGGGCCCATTGCGCCCATGCCGGATCTTTGAAAGAGCTATCCAGTTATCCTGCTCTTTCCTCAAAGTCCTGCAATTTCCTTTTCAAATTCAAATTCTATGCTGAAAATCACCATTGCATCTGCTTCCACCACCGCGCTGTGTTTTTTTAAAAAAGTCTCCTCATTTTCCCCTTGGACTTTTGACAATTATCATAAAGTGGTGTCCCGTTGCCCTTTCAGTTTTCTGTGCCACCCTTACCTATTACCTTACTTTTCCCATCTATTCTTTTCCCTTTCCCAGTTGACCCTCTCCCACACCTCTTTTGTATATTTTCCTCTTTAAAAGCATGAGAGCATCCTGCTCATAAGTAGTTGTAAAGGAGGATCTGCATTTATACAGCACTTTTCACAACTACCAGCTGTCTCAAAGTGCTTCACAGCCAATGTAGGACGATTGAAGTGTTATCAGCGTTGTAAGGTAAGAAATGTAGCAACCAATTTGCACACAGCAAACTCCCACAAACAGAAGTATCATAATGACCTGATAATCTGCTTTTCTTGTGATATTGATTGAGTCATATTGGCCTGGATGTCAGGGATATTCTTTGAATGGGACATGTTACATCAGCCTCAGCAGGAAAATGGGACCTCAGTTTAATATTTTATCTGGGACTGTACTTCCAGCAATGCAGTGCTCCGGACTGCCCTCCTTTGGGAATGATTTGATTTGATCTGATTTATTATTGTCACCTGTATTAGTATACTGTGAAAAGTATTGTTTCTTGCATGCTGTACAGACAAAGCATACCGTTCATAGAGAAGGAAAGGAGAGAGTGCAGAATGTAGTGTTACAGTCATAGCTAGGGTGTAGAGAAAGATCAACTTAGTGCGAGGTAGGTCCATTCAAAAGCCTGAAGGCAGCAGGGAAGAAGCTGTTCTTGAGTCGGTTGGTACGTGAGCTCAGACTTTTGTACCTTTTTCCTGACGGAAGAAGGTGGAAGTGGGAATGTCCAGGGTCCTTACTTATGCTGGCTGCTTTTCCGAGGCAGCAGAAAGTGTCGGCAGAGTAATGCTAAGTAAAAGTGTTTTCCATCACCAGTAGTTTTTTTACCTGCCAGAACTAAGCAAGCTAAATGGCACTCTGTGGAAGTCCTTGAACAGAGTATATTGGCAGCTGAAAATCAAATTCAAGTTCTCTACACAAGATCCTAATGACTTACGGTTATGACTGTCAAATTATCAAATCTTCTTCATTTGCATTTTTGTCCATCTCTTTTCCATGGCGGCACAATGGTTAACACCGCTGCCTCACAGCACGAGGGACCCGAGTTTGATTCCAGTCTTGGGTGACTGTCTGTGTGGAGCTTGCACATTCTCCCTGTGTCTGCGTGGGTTTCCTCCGGATGCTCCGGTTTCCTCCCACAGTCCAAAGATGTGCAGATTAGGTGGTTTAGCCATGCTAAATTGCCTTTTGGTGTCCCAAGATGTGTAGATTAGTGGGGAAAATATATGGGATTACAGGAATAGGGCCTGGTTAAGATGCTCTGTCAGAGAGTTGGTGCAGACGTGATGGGTCGAATGGCCTCCTTCTGCACTGTGGGGATTGTATGTTCTGTTCTGTTCAATGAAAAGCAGGGGAGTTTCTTGGCTGTCCTGGCAACTATTTATTCCTCAACCAAAATCTGAGCAGAATATCCGCTCACCTCTCTCATTGTTTTCTACTGGATCTTGCTTTGCATGAATTTCTCTACAATACAAAGGTAAGTAATGGTTACTCGGATGGTGATGGCTAACACGAGGGGACATAGCTTTAAATTGAGGGGTGAGAGATATAGGACAGATGTTAGAGGTAGGTTCTTTACTCAGAGAGTAGTAAGGGCGTGGAATGCCCTGCCTGCACCAGTAGTGGACTCGTCAACATTAAGAGCATTTAAATGGTTATTGGATAAACATATGGATGATATTGGAATAGTGTAGATTAGAGGGGCTTTAGATTGGTTTCACTGGTCGGTGCAACATCGAGGGCCGAAGGGCCTGTACTGCGCTGTAATGTTCTATGTTCTAAGTACACTTCAAAAATATTTCATTGTCTGTGACCTGCGTCTGGACAGAAACTCAAAGAATCATAGAATTCTAACAGTAGAGACCAAGGCCATTCGGTCCATTATGCCCATGTCAGCTCTCTCTAAGAGCTACTCAGCTAGTTCCGTCTCCTGCCTTTTCCCTGTAATCCTGATAATTATGCAATGCCCTTTAGAAAGCCATGGTTGAGTCTTCCCTTACCAGACTCTCAGACAGTTCATTCCAAATCCTAAACACTCACTTCATAAAAAGGGTTTTGCTCATGTCTGTGCTGGTTCTTTTGCCCATCGTCCTCAATATATATGAACATATGAACAGATGAACTAGCAGCAGGAGTAGGCCACTTGGCCCCTCAAGCCTGCTCCATCATTCAATTATATCATGGCTCATCTGACTGTAACCTCAACTGCACATTCCCTCCTATCCCCAATAACATTTCACCCCCTTGCTTAGCAAGAATCTATCGACATCTGCCTCAAAAATATGCAAAGGTTCTCCTTCCACCTTTGAAGAAGAGAGAGCCAAAGACTCATGACCCTCTGAGAGAAAATGACCCCTAGATCCAGATTCTCCCAGAAGAGGAAGCATCCTCTCCATATCCAGGCTGTCAAGACCCCTCAGGATCTTACATATTTCAATCAGGTTGTCGCTTACTCTTCTAAACTCCAGTGAATACAAGCCTAGCCTGTCCAACCTTTCCACATCAGACAACCTTCCCATTCCAGGTATTGAACTGCTTCCAATACAGTGTCCTCTGGTTTTTAACCCTTCCAAATATGGGAACAGTTTCTCCCTGTCTACCTTTTCTCAGAACCCTCCTGATTTAAACATCTCTATCAAATCTCCAGGAGATCATAAGATGTAGGAACAGAAGTAGGCCATTCAGCCCATTGAGTCTGCTCCGCCATTCAATAAGATCATGATTGATCTGATTTGTGTTATAATTCAGGTCAGAAACTTCAAAGTGTTTTATGAAGATTGCCTGCAATATTTGGCTAGGGTAAGCATGAAGCATTTTACTTCAGGTATGATTCAAATGACCCACTAGGGAGCTTTTATCAAACAAAGTTTATTTATGATATGGAGATGCCGGCGTTGGACTGGGGTGGACACAGTAAGAAGTCTCACAACACTAGATTAAAGTCTAACAGGTTTATTTGGAATCACAAGCTTTCGGAGCGCTGCTCCTTCCTCAGGTGAGTGAGTCAGGTGAAGTTTATTTAAGAATACAGCTAACATTTGGCAATAACTTTTACCAATTACAAACAAGAGAAAAAGCAACCATGATATTGTATAAACCTTAACAACTGCATGAAATGTTCCAACCAAACAAACCTCCTTAAAGCACACAGGTTTAGCACAGAAAATACGAATGCTCATGTAATGCTGGAACTTAGTCCTTTGGTTGGAGAATTGAAACTCTGACTTCCCAGCCTTGTAACTTCAGGCAGATCTCGAGGTAGAGATGATGCCACTGCTAGCCTCTAGCTTTTGGCCAGCAAACCACTGCAAGAGACAGAATTCTCACTCCAGGAAGGCAAGAAGACCTGTTTCCAGCTAGCCAACAGAATCTATAACACCAGGAAGAGAGAAAGAGAGAGAAAACCTGCTTGCAACTTGAAAGCCAGACAGCTTCTAACTAAAAACACAGCAGCCAGCAGCCCAAAACTGAAAGCAAGAACTTTTGTCACCTGAATTGTCAATTGTTCTTCCTCCAACAATTCAGAGTCATAAAAAAACCCAAAAGTACCTGAGGTCCACAGCAAAAATAAACAAAACTCCATTTAAACCAGTAAAGCAGCAATAAAAGACTGCTAAACAGGCAACCAATGCCACAATGAAAAAGCTGCTTACAATCTGCAGAGAACATGATTCTTAAAAAATTTCTTAAAGGCACACTAATGTCACATTTGATAATCCTCAACTTCACTTGCCCACCTTATCCCCATAACCCTTAATTCCCTTACTGATTAAGAATCTGTCTATCTAAGTCTTGATCATACTTAATGACCCAGCCTCCACAGCTCCCTGCAGTAAAGAATTCCACAGAATCACTACCCTCTGAGAGAGGAAATTCCTCCTCACCTCTGTCTTAAATATGTGACCCCTTACTCTGAGATTATGCCGTCTGGTCCAGGACTCTCCCACAACATCTCAGCATCTATCCTGCCAAACAATCATGTACGTCTCAATAACATTCTTCTAAACTCCAATGATACAGGTCCAACCTACTCAACCTCTCCTCTTTAGAAAATCTCTCCATCCTGGGATCAACCTAGTGAACCTTCTCTGGACTGTCTCCAATGCCAGTATATCTTTTCTTAGATAGGGAGATCAGAATTGTTCAGAGTATTTCAGGTGTGGTCTAAAGTTAAAGTTTATTTATTAGTCACAAGTAAGGCTTATAAGACCATAAGACATAGGAGCGGAAGTAAGGCCATTCGGCCCATCGAGTCCACTCCACCATTCAATCATGGTTGATTTCAACTCCATTTACCCGCTCTCTCCCCATAGCCCTTAATTCCTCGAGAAATCAAGAATTTATCAATTTCTGTCTTGAAGACGCTCAACGTCTCGGCCTCCACAGCCCTCTGTGGCAATGAATTCCACAGACCCACCACTCTCTGGCTGAAGAAATTTCTCCTCATCTCTGTTCTAAAGTGACTCCCTTTTATTCTAAGGCTGTGCCCCCGCGTCCTAGTCTCCCCTGTTAATGGAAACAACTTCCCTACGTCCATCCTATCTAAGCCGTTCATTATCTTGTAAGTTTCTATCAGATCTCCCCTCAACCTCCTAAACTCCAATGAATATAATCCCACGATCCTCAGACGTTCATCGTATGTCAGGCCTACCATTCCTGGGATCATCCGTGTGAATCTTATACTAACATTGCAATGAAGTTACTGTGAAGCTCCCCTAGTCGCCACAGTTCGGCACGTCTTTCAGAATGTGGGAGGAAACCGGAGCACCTGGAGGAAACCCACGCAGATACGGGGAGAACGTGCAAACTCCACACAGACAGTGAGCCAAGCCGGGAATCAAAACCGGGTCCCTGGCGCTGTGAAGCAGCAGTGTTAACCACTGCGCTACCATGCCGCCCACCTAGTGCCGCCCACCTAACTAGTGCCTTGCATAGTTTTAGCAAGACTTCCCTATTTTAGAAACAATAGAGCGCGAACGAAGGGTCATCCTGACTTGAAACATTGGCTCTATTCTCTCCTTGTAGATGCTGTCAGATCTGTTGAGATTTTCCAGCATTTTCTGTTTTTGTTCCCTATTTTATACTCTATTTCCTTTGAAATATAGGCCAACATTTCATTAGCTGTACTTGAATGCTAGCTTTTTGTGATTTATTCTCCTCTCCTCTCAGTGTTCTCTTCTTCAAAGAGAACAGCCCCAGCTTTGCCAATCTATCCACATAATGTGAAGTCCCCTATCTCTGGAACCATTCTCACAAATCTTTTGTGCCTTCTCCAAGGCCTTCACATTCTTCCTAAAGTGTCATGCACAGAATAGGACACAAACTCCATCCAACGTTATATAAAGGTTCACCATAACTTCTTTACTTTCATGCTACAATGTACTATAGAGATTCAAATACTTCTTCGTCTGACCTTGATTTTCCCATTATACATATTCAATATACTCCGCTCTCAAACATTCTCCAAATGTTTCCATTGCTTTGATTCATCTCCGTGTTCATGTATTTTTTAATTTGTTTTCAATCAGGGGCCATAGAAATCAGTTGAATAGGATTAGAATAGATGTGAGGCAACTTCAAACATTGAACTTTAGTTATGTTTTGAAGCGAGACAATAAACAATTGAGTGTTTCTTCTGGAAACAGTTCTATTTAGCATTGTATAAAAGACAGAGTTACCCGCCAAGATAAAAATTATTGTTGCAAGGTTGAGTGAAATCCAACTTGAATAATATCAACCTCCATGGAACAATGGAACTATGTGGGACAAAAGGATTTCGGAAGAACATACACTTTAGTCTTACAACAATAACTTGTCTTTAGAATTTGAATCAATTCAACATTCATGATCAACATATATTGAACCTTCCAGCCTCACCCCTCTGCCTTCTTCTTACAACACAATATGTTGACTATGGCTCAGTGGGTAGCACTCTTATCTCTAAACTGTGAATGATTGTCAGTTCAAGCCCTGTTCCAGGAGATGAGTACAAAAATCTAGGCTAACGTTCGGCGTTGAAGGAGTGCTGCACTGTCAGAGGTGATGTTTTTTGGATGAAGTTCCTTACGTGGACAAAGAAAGAGTAATGGGACTATTTCAAAGTAGAGAAAAAAATACCAGGAATACTAATGGGACTAAAAGCTGACAAGTCTCCTGGACCATTCTAAGTTCTTAAAGAAAGTTGCCGCAGATATAATGGATGCCTTGGTTTAGATTCTGGAAAAGACCCAGTGAATTGGAAAATCGTCAATGTAGCACCACTATTCAAGAAAGGTGGGAAACAGAAAGCAGGAAACTATCGGCCAGTTAGCATAACATTTGTCATTGGGAAAACGTTGGAATCCATTATTAAGGAAGTAGCAGCAAGTGATTTAGAAAATTATAATCCAATCATGCAGAGGTTTTATGGAAGGAAAATTATGTTTAACCAATTTATTAGCATTCTTTGAGGCTGTAACAAGCAGGGTCGATAGAGGGAAACCAGTTGAGATAGTGTATTTGGATTTCCAAAACACATTTGATAAGGTGCTGCATAAAAAGTTTCCACTACAGAAGATAAGGGCTCATGGTGTTGTGGATGATATATTAGCATGGGTAGAGGGTTGGCTAAATAAAAGCAAACAGGATAGATGGGTTTGTTTCAGATTGGCGAATTGTAACTACTGGAGTGTCACAGGGATTAATGCTGGAGCCTCAACTATTTACAATCTATATTACTTACTTGGATGAAGAGACCAAGTTCATTGCAGCCAAATTTGATGATATTAAAAAGATGTGTGGGAAAACAATTGTGAGGACGGCACAAAGAGATGACAAAGAGTTTTCAATATGTTAAGCGAGTGGGCAAAAATTTGACAGATGAAATACAATGTGGGAAAATGTGAGGTCGTCTAGAGTGGAAGAACAGAAAAGTAAAATACTATCTAAATGGAGAAAGACTGCAAAATGAAACAGTATGGAGGAACCTGGATGTCCTCAGAAATGAATCGCAAAAGGGTAGCATTCAGGTGCAGTAAGTTGTTAGGAAGACAAATGGGATGCTCACCTTTATTGTAAGGGGAATGGAATTTAAAATTTTATAATTCTTGTTACAACACAGGTTCAACTCCCGGCCTGGGTCACTGTCTGTGTGGAGTTTGCACATTTTCCCCGTGGGTTTCCTCCGGGTGCTCTGGTTTCCTCCCACAGTCCAAAGATGTGCAGGTTAAGTGGATTGGCCATGCTAAATTGCCCCTTAGTGTCAGGGAACCAGCTCGGGTAAATGAATGGGGTTATGAGGGTAGGACCTAGGTGGGACTGTGGTTGGTGCAGACTTGATGGGCCAAATGGCCTCCTTCTGCACTGTAGAATTCTATGATTCCATGATTCTATGAACAGTATAGATAATTATGAGATCACACATTCAGGATTGCATACAGACGTGTTCACTTTATTTAAGAAGAGACATGCTTATAAATTAGAAACAGGAGTAGGGCACTCAGCCCCTTGAGCCTGCTCCATCATTCAATTAGATCATGGTTGATCTGATTGTAACTTCAATCCCATTTCCTGCCTACCAAAAACCTTTCACCTCATTGTTAATCAAGAATCCATCTAGCTCTGTCTTAAAAATATCCAAAGACATTGCTTCCACTGCTTTTTGAGAAAGAGAGTTCCAGACCTTCATGACCATCAGAGAGAAAAAAATGTCACCTCATCTCTGTCTCAAATAAGCAACCCCTTGTTTTTAAACAGTGACCCCTCATTCTAAACTCTCTGACAAGAGGGAACATCCTCTCCACATCCACTCTGTCAACACCCCTCAGGATCTTAAAGGTTTTGATCAAGTCATCTCTTACTATTGTAAATTCGAGTAGATATAAACCTAACCTCTCCAACCTTTTCTCAAAAGGCAACCAGCGTATTCTTTTTATTAGTCTGATAAATCTCTGAATTGCTTCAAACATATTTGCGTAGAACATAAAACAGTACAGCACAGCACAGAACAGGCCCTTTGGCCCACGATGTTGTGCCGAGCTTTATGTGAAACCAAGATCAAGCTATCCCACTCCCTATCATCCTGGTGTGCTCCATGTGCCTATCCAATAACTGCTTAAATGTTCCTAAAGTGTCTGACTCCACTATCACAGCAGGCAGTCCATTCCACACCCCAACCACTCTCTGAGTAAAGAACCTACCTCGAACATCCTTCCTATATCTCCCACCATGAACCCTATAGTTATGCCCCCTTGTAATAGCTGCATCCACCCGAGGAAATAGTCTTTGAACGTTCACTCTATCTATGTATCTATGTATCTATGTATCTATCTATCTATCTATCTATCTATCTATCTATCTATCTATCTATCTATCATTTAGAGGAGACCAGGACTGTATACAGTACTCCAGGTATGGTCTCACCAATGCCCTGTACAACTGAAACAGAACCTCCCTACTTTTGTAATCAATTCCCCCCACAATAAACAATTACATTAGAGGCAGCTCAGAGAACGTTCACTCAGTTGATTTCTGGGATGAAGGGATTGTCTTATGAGTAAAGGTTCAGTAGGCTAGGCCGATCCTCATTGGAGTTTAGATGAATGAGAGGTGATCTTATTGAAATGTGCAAGGTTCTGAGGGGGCTTGACAGGGTGTGTGCTGAGAGGATGTTTCCACTTTGAGAGGGAAACTAGGACCAGGAAGCACAGTTCAAAAATAACGGGTCTCTCATTTAAGATGGAGATGAGGAGGAATTTCTTCTCTCATGTGTCACTAATCTCTGGAATTATCTACTCCAGAGAGCATTTCAGGCTGGGTCGTTGAACATATTGAAGGCTTAGTTGGACAAATTTTGATTTACAAGGGAATTGGGGACTATGCAAGTAGGAATACGGACTTAGCGAATGTTGAAGCAGGCGGGGCCAAATGGACTATTTCTGCTCCTATTTTATATTTCCTTGTGTAGAGCAGGGGAGTTATTCACTTTGTCCTGGCTAATATTTGTCCCTCAACCAACATCACACAACCCAGATCATCTGATTGTTATCATATTGTGATGCATGGGAACTTGCTATGTGCATTTCCTAAATTCCTGGATGATCATGATTCAAATTGGCTTCAAGTGTCTTGGAATGTCCTGATGTCAGTGAAGACATTACAGTAAATGCAAGTTGTAAGATTTGATAATAGTATAATAATTTTGTATAGGACAAACTAATATTTATGAACTTTTAATTTAGCCACTTTTAAAATGGTCAGACGGAATTTTTGTTGGCCAATTAACCAAGGTAGTTGGGGAACAGGAAAGCAGTTGTTTGCAAAGAAACATTTTTTTTCATTGTTTTATGATGGAATTCCTTTGTCTTGAGTGGAGACTACCTTAATAGCCAAATATGATTGGGTCTTTTTAAATCAATTTGAAGGAATATCTAAAATTAGCTGAACTTAAGATGATCCTATGTTTAAAAAAATAATGCAGTGCTTTAATTGATTAGGGCAGCACGGTGGCACAATAGTTAGCACTGCTGCCTCACAGCACCAGGGACACAGGTTCGATTCCCAGCTTGGGTCATGTCTGTGTGGAGTTTGCACATTCTTCTCACGTCTGCGTGGGTTTGCTCTGGGTGCTCCTGTTTCCTTCCACTCTCCAAAGATGTGCGGATTAGGTGGATTGGCCGTGCTAAATTGCCCCATAGTGTCAGGGGGACTAGCTAGAGTAAATGCATGAGGTTATGGGGATAGGGCCTGGGTGGTCAGTGCAGACTTGATGGGCCAAATAGCCTCCTTCTGCACCTGCAGGATTCTATGATTCTATGATCTGTACCAGAGAGGAAACCTTTATTCTCTGATGATATGATAGTAAGTAATCTCAACTGTTGATTTTAATAGCTTTAGTGTGGGCTTAGGTTAAGATATATTGCGCTGATGAATAGTGTCCTATGAACAACAAGGAGAGTGAATTTGGACCTTCTCCAAAAATTGAACGAGGAATGGGAGACTAAAAGTAGAGAAATCATAATCTTTGTTGGCACTGTGATACTATGGCTTCTGGGGGTATGACCATATTCGACATAGTTCATCATCACTTCAAAGACAAAGGAGAGACATTCTGTCCTAACAATACCAAGAGTTCCTGGGATATTGAGAGATGAAAAACCTCACTATTTCTTGTTAATTATATGTGAAGTTTTGCTCAGTAAATTCTACTTGATTCATAGATACAAATTATTCATACCTTACAAGTCAAGCACAACTGAGGGCAATAAAAAAGATTCAGACCTTAGAGTTTGTTTTTAAAAAACAGAGGTTTATACCTCAAACCCCTCAATTTTATGAAGTCTTCTTCTTTAAAGCTTTCCTCTTTAACCAAGCTTTTGGTCACCTCTCCTGATGTTTCCTTATTTGGATCAGTGACTATTATTGCCTGATGCTGCTCTTGTGATGCGCCTGGGGTGGTTTATCTCATTAAAGGTGCTGTATAAATGTAATTGGTTCTTGTTGTAGTAAAGCTCCTTCGTGCAGTTCATTTATTTGCTTAAATAATTTGAGATCAACATGATGGAGGCATCATGAAAGAAATTAATGATATGCGTGAGACACATAGGATCTGTGAATAACCTGGGTTAGGGGGAGGGGGGGGTGGTTAGAATGTGGTGCTTGTGCTGGAGGACAGGTGCAAATAGAAGAGGGAAAAAAAACTGACTAAGCAGATCAAGTTCTAATTGTCTAGCAGCCTTGGGGGGGAAAAGTAGGTGGAGAGCGAGGATAAAATTACATTACCCGACACAATACTAATATACCAATGTCACTTTATCACAATTGAGAAAGCAACTGAAAATTGTAGTTTTCCCCCCTTTGTTTGATATATATTTTCTGAGTTAACACATTTCTATTATTCTATCAAAAGTTTGAGCATATTAATCATTTGTTTCCTTCTCTCTTTTGCAGTTTAAATGGTGATCTTAATTGTATGTTTGCAACTCCTGGCATGGATTGATGAGGCCTGCATTGAGTAAAAGTTCAGTTTATCCCTTCCTAATCAGAATCACATGAGGGGAGACCTTCAGTCAGCTTCCACTCATTCACTCGCTGCTGCCTCACAGCGTCAGGGGCCCAGGTTCAAGTCCCGGCTTGGGTCACTGTCTGTGTGGAGTTCGCACATTCTCCCCGTGTCTGCATGGGTTTCCTCCGGGTACTTCGGTTTCCTCCCACATTCCAAAGATGTACGGGTTAGGTGGATTGGCCATGCTAAATTATCCCTTAATGTCAGGGGATTAGCAGGGGAAATACATGGGATTAAGGGGGTAGGGCTTGGATGGGATTGTTGTCTGTGCAGACTTGATGGGGTGAATGGCCTCCTTCTGCACTATAGGGATTCTATGGTTCTATGATTCTCTTATCACATTATTGTTTATGGTATTTTTAAGATGAATTTGATTGCCTCCATTCTAGTGAAGCTAATGTTGACTGCCGGATCCATATAATGTCAAGCCAATTTTAAATGGATCTTGAATTATGAGCTCTTAGCTATCAGAATGTATTCATGAATAAAGAAAGATAAACTCAGATTGTTATAACACTTCTCAGGATCTCGAGAATCCCGAGCTTTACAGCTGATGAAGTGTGTTTTGAAAGGTAGTCACTGTTGCAATATAGGAACCACCTTCACAAATTTGCAGACAGTAAGCTCCCCCGGTGTGATAATGACCAGTTACAGTTATGTTGGTCAAAGGGCAACTGTTGACCAAGACTCAAAAGGGAAGAGCTCCCCTGCCCTTCATCCAACAGTGCTGTGGGACCTTTTAGTGTCAGCCGAAGACAGGCTTCAGTTTAATCTCAGACCCAAGAGGGAGCACCTCCGCCAATGAAGCACGACCGCACTCAAGTAGCAGCTTAGTTAGGTGTTCAGTCTCCGGAGTGGGACATGGACCCATGACCTTAAGACTCAAACGATTGAGTTATGGCCCGAGCCAGCACTCAAAGTGCTATGGGAGACCCCTGCTTGGCTGTGGCATTAGTAAATGACTGAGAGGGGTCCCCCTCACTACCCTGCTAAACCAATTCCCTAGTTAGTCTTTAAAGCTGCTGAATACTAACTCCTGATGCAGAAAGAACAGCTGAAAATAGTTCTGAGAACCCTCCCCCTCCCTCAAGTAATGAGGTTATGGCTTATCAATAATAAACGAGCCTTCATTTCTAACCAGACTGTTGGAAATCCAATAGGGAACCTCTGGTTCAGTTTGATCGATGTCTTACTATTGTCTATCCAGTCTCACCCCGCCCACACTTCGATTTTGCTATAGAGAGATTGAAATAAAACCCGGAAAAAACTCAATTCCACGTGACCGACCTCCAAACTAATACACCACTGAAAATAATCCTATCTCTTATCTTTAATGATACAACACACGCTGACATGTGGATAGATGGTAGGCCATTCAGTCCCTTTAACCTGTTCTGCCATTCAATTAAGTAATGGCTGATGTGTCCTTTAATTGTTCAGCATGACCCCCAAAAATCTGCCATTACATGTGGTTGGCCATGGCGAAACTTCGCTTAAATAACCCCCCTGAAGAATTGCCTTGTAAAGTATTGATTCCAAATCTTGGGCTCATTTATACAGTAAACATGATGGTGCCAGAAGGGGGTGACTTCTTGCAAGCTGTCCCCAACATACTCTCCAAATCTACCTTTTATTCTCATTCTATGCTCTTACACCTGAAGTCTAACTCTTTTAAACACTCTCATAATGCTCTTCTTAAATCTCTTAAAGATTTGAAACACTATGGCTGGAATTTTACCGTCCCGCTCGCAACTGGAATTGGAGCGGGTGAGGGACGGACCATGGAAAGGTCCGTTGACCTCGGGAGGGATTTTATGGTTTCGGGACGAGCAAGGACGTAAAATCCTGCCCTATATTCTGCACCCCTGCCTTTCCTTCTCCCCTATGTACTCTATGAACTGGGTGGCATGGTGGTACAATGGTTAGCTCTGCTGCCTCACAGTGCCAGGGGTTTGGATTTGATTCCCAGCTTGGGTCACTATCTGTGTGAAGTCTGCATGTTCTCCCCGCGTCTGCGTGGGTTTCCTTCAGGTGGTCCAGTTTCCTCCCACAATCTGAAAGACATGCTGGTTAGGTGCATTGGTCATGCTAAATTCTCCCCCAGTGTACCCGAACAGGCGCAGGAGTGTGGTGACTAGGGGATTTTCACAGTAACTTCATTGCAATGTTAATGTAAGCCTACTTGTGACTAATAAATAAACTTAATAAATAAACTGAATTGTATGTTTTGTCTGTATAATGTGCAAGAAACAATACTTTTCACTGTATCCCAATACATATGACAATAATAAATCAAATCAGACCCCAAGCACAACATTATTTGAGGTCCCCTGGACCAAAGTGATTGAGATTTCTCTCTCTAACCTCCCGGAATCCAGAATAAAATCCAGAGTCCCTGCCCTGCAGATAAGGTGTAGCAGTGATAATGTAGCCTACCCCACCTACACTTCAAAATAATCCCTTCGAGATCGGCGCTTGCTACTTTCAAGTCAACAGCATTCAATTGGAATAGGCTGCTGTGTGTGCTCAGTGAGTATTGCCACCCTGCTGTCAGAGTAATGTGTCCAGCCGCCCAATTATTCGGAGCGTTGGAATAGATTGAAACCAGGCCTGTAAACTCCATCGCATTGTTACTGCCAATAACTTCGTGGAAGCAGCCAGGGAGTTCATAATGTCTTTCTGTGGGCTTGCTTCTGATTAAAACATCCATCACTAGTCTTCTGGCCAAATGGTAGAGTCATGTTTGTGCAGAGTTCCATGTTTTTGTACTGTTGGGGGAGTCGCCTGTTGCTTTAGCCTAGCACTTTATAAATTATTAATGCACGATTGTGCCTTAAAAGACCGGTTGTGTGATGACAACAAAAATAAAGGTCCAGTTGACTTCAAAGTTGAGAGGTGGCTAGTACTACCCTCGGCAACGTGTCTCCTTACTGGTAGAATCATATGTTTTTTATTGTTTTGAAGTGTAAGTTTATGATGATTTGCTTTCTGGTCCTGTGTCGTTTTAAGACGTGCTAACTCTGGGGAGAGTATCTTATCGGATTGATGCAGCCTCCCCGTTTCTGTACATTCAGATTGGAGCGTGAGGGGGGCAGTCAGCGAAGAGTTCAGTTTCTTTAAAAAAAAGTGGCAGGATTATTCCTTAAAACTTGAATTGCCTTGATCGACAATTTAACAAAAACGCTGCTCCTGAAGTGTTGCTGGAATCACCCTGTCTCATGTCGCAACCAACCAGAATTATGTGGCAAAGCGCATCTGGTAAGGTACCTAACTAACCTCTCCGTATTGGGGAGAATGGCAACTTAATTTTTAATACAAGAATAGACTTTCGATGCATTTTAGGATGATTCTCTCGCTAAAGTTTCATTTGCAGTGAGATTGACTGATAGCTCAAGTTAGCTAGTTTAGCCGAATAGTTCATATCATCTTTCTGAGGGAAGAGGGAAGAAGTGCTAATCTTCCAAATTAAATTATCAAACCCCAGCCCTGCCCCGCTCTCGCCCACCCACCTCCCCTCAATTGCCTTCCCAATCCCCTTTTCAGTTCTTCCTGGTCTAGCAGCTTAACCCTAGAGTTGAGAGATGTTGCAACTAAATTGACAGCCACTGTTCAGTAATATATATAACTTGCAATGATCCGTATGTTTCAGGATTGCATGTCTTTTACAGGTCTGTGTCAATTTGAAAATAATTGTCATGGGATCAAATGTGACAGTTGTTGGGGAAAATATCTTTATTTTATGCGAAGATGGGGTTCATCAGTCAGAAGATGAGGTTTTGGTCCATTTCATTTTAGGGCGGCATGGTGGCACTGCTGCCTTACAATGCCAGGGACCCGGGTTTGATTCTCAGCTTGGGTCACTGTCTGTATGGAGTTTGCACGAGTTCCCCATGTCTGTGTGGGTTTCTTCCGGGTGCTCCACTTTCCTCCCACAGTCCAGAGATGTGTGGGTTAGGTGGATTGGCCATGCTAAATTACCCTTTAGTGTCAGAGGGGTTAGCTAGGGTAGATGCATGGGGTTATGGGAATAGAGCCTGGGTGGGATTGTGGTCAATGCAAACTTCTTGAGTCAAACGGCCTCCTTCTGCACTGTAGATTCTATGATTCATACTGGCTTTAATTTATCCTGGACAATGTGCACCTGTCTGTCTGAAGGAGGGTAGGGGTGAAATCCAGTTGATATTAGACAGGGTGGATTCAGAAAAAATGTTTCCAATGGTGGGGAAGTCTAGAACTAGGGGTCATAGTTTGAGAATAATTTGATTTGATTTTATTATTCTCACATGTATTGGGATATAGTGAAAATATCTCAAGTATATAGTATTCTTTCTTGCATGCTATACAGACAAAAACATACCGTTCATAGAGTACATTTATTTATTAGTGTCACAAGTAGGCTTACATTAACACTGCAATGAAGTTACTGTGAAAGTACATAGGGAAGAAGGAAAGGAGAGGGTGCAGAAGAGAGTGTTACAGTCATAGCTAGGATATAGAGAAAGATCAGCTTAATATATGCTAGGTCCATTCAAAAGCCTGATGGCAGCAGGGAAGAAGCCTTGAGTCGGTTGGTAAGGGGTTGGTAAACCTTTTAGGACTGAGGTGAGAAAAATGTTCTTTGCCCAGAGAGTGTTGAATGTGTGGAATTCACTACCACAGAAAGTAGTTGAGGCCAAAACATCGTGTGATTTCAAGAAGAAATTCAATATAGCTCTTGGGGCTAAAGGGATCAAAGGATATGGCGGGAAGGCGGGATCAGGATATTGAATTTGTAGATCAGTCATGATCAAAATGAATGGCGGAGCAGACTCAAAGGGCCGAATGGTCTAGTCCTGCTTCTATTTTCTATGTTTCTATATTAACTTAAAGTTCGACCCCACCTCCACCCTCCCCGTGTTGAGTAACAACCTTTTGCTCCAATTGACTAAGTTACTTTCTGCGGGTTGCTGTCCACCGAGACGGTGCTGAAATAAACTGACACAAAAGCCAAGTACTGCAGATGCTGCACCTTGGAAATGTGAAACAGAAAATGGTCAGCAGGTCTGGCTGAGTGGAGTTAGACAGGCTTAATGTTTTCAGGTCCATGCCCTTTGGTCAGTAGCAGTTCTGAAACGCCAATCTTCAGGCTGAGACAGGGGGCTAACAGGAGACAAGGGGCCGAATCATCTTCAATTTGCTCAGCATTACCGTCGGTCTCTTAAATCTGCCAACCCCTTAAATACATTCTAATACTACATATCAAGCGTCCAAACACTTGGCAACAGGTAGATCATCCTTCTGATGTCTATCCCTCACTTTATCTTCCCAAATCTTATTACCTCCTGAATTTCCACATTTTCTATAACCTTTCGTAAGACCCTCTAGGGTTGGAAGGGTGGAGGGGGAGAGAGGAAGGGTGTCAGACTACTGGGAGCGTCTGAATCTCCACAACATCGCCTTCCTGATTTGTGAAATACTAACTTGCTCCTCTTAAATGGCATCAGATCTGATTCAAGCCAAATTCCTTGTTACGCATTGCTGCTCCCTTCAAACCGACATCATGCACACTGGCGCCAAAGCCTGGGGGGGGGGGGGGGGTTGGTGGGGGAGGGGGGAGGGAGGATGTAGTAACTCATTCATTCTAATTTCTCAGATGGGTGGGGTAGAGAAATGCTTAAACAGGAGAGTTGGGGGGATGCACTGAAATAGGTATGGTGGATTAAACAGGGAACATAAGCCCCACCCCTCCATCCCCAATCCCCTTTCCCTCCACCACTTTTCTTGGCTTCCAAGTAAAACTTTATTTCGAAAGGAACCGAAATTCCTCTGGGATCCTCCGGAGGAGGGAGTTGAAGAGGAACCGCACTGAGTAATTAGCACGCCGGGTTTACATATATATATATATATATATTTATTTATTTATTTATTTAAGGCGGGCAGCTTTGTAAATCCCCAGCGATTACATCTGCTAAGTGATAGCTAAGCAGCCGAGCTCTGGAAGCCATTTATCTCTGATGTACGCGAGCAGGTCACAGCCGTTGCTGTTGGACAGGGGAGCGCTGACTGGGACTCAGAGCATGGAGCGGCTGGGACCTCCCTTGCAGCATTGATCATATCAGCAGCAGCAGCAACAGAAAAAGCTGCCTCCGGCCGACAGAGAGGTTTGGTGTTGGAGGGGGGAACTGGGGAAGGGGGGTGCAGCTTTGAGAGACAAGACGCCAACAGCAGCTTGCACACACACACACACACACACACACTCAGCCTGGCAGGGGTG
The DNA here is from genome assembly GCF_964213995.1 of Mustelus asterias. Lineage (NCBI taxonomy): Eukaryota > Metazoa > Chordata > Chondrichthyes > Carcharhiniformes > Triakidae > Mustelus > Mustelus asterias. The sequence continues at coordinate 114,532,574 of NC_135809.1, read as the reverse complement.
CGGCTGGGAGCGCCCAGTTTACCGAGACAGGGTAGGAACGCAATGGTGCTGTCCACGGGGCTGAAGCTTTTGATGATGGGGCTACAGAGGCGCGGATGAGCAGCAACTCCTCTTCCCATGTCCTGTGGAGCGGCCGTTGAGCCCCATTCAGAAGGATGTTGATGGGAAATGACTGGAGACAGGGAGGACGAGCTTTGTCAGAAAGCGCTCAATATAGTGACCGAACTCTGCTTTAAAGGGCTGGTGGAACACGAGAGCTGTCTGGATTTTTCTTACTACCTCCGGGATCGAGGCCGACCACGCCATACAGATTCAGGTACAACATTTGGGCTACAGTTTGCTCCTTTCCGACTTGTGTTAAAAGTACAATTCTTCCCTTGCTACTTGTGGGGATGAATAGATTAATCCTTAATTTTGAATCGTATTAAACTGCTCAACATGTCCTCCGTACCAACCAGTATTGACTTCTCTCCTATCCAAAGGTATCTTACCTGAAGCGAATTCTTGGTGATTGTCATGTCTACAATGATGTGTTGAGTTGGTCTCCTGGATCTAGGCACTGAGAACCGCGGCACCTAAAGGGTTAAACTGCCGTTCCCATTTGAGTTGGTTCTCCAGTTAATCAAAAGTGACTACACCCAAGTGTTGCTTAATAAAGTTTATGTAGTGGTGAGCTCCAGGACTGTTATCGGCAACTTATGCTACATTTGAACTAAATATATAACTATCTGAAGTTGGTCTTCATCACCGAATGGAAGCCAGTCTTAGAAGTTAATGTAATAATAAAATCAGTCTCTTAAACCTGTCCAAAATTCACTGGGGAAAAATATTTGATACACTGTGGCAATGGTACCAAAATGTAGGTCATTCACCAATATATCCCTCCAGTTACTAATGGCTTTAAAATGAGCCCTCGCCTCTCTGGACTGTGTTGGGAGAGAGGAGGAGGAGGCATAAGTTGTGTTTTTATTAAGAACTGAGTTGGGATGGGCTGGCTTGACAATGATACAGCGCTGCTGTCATAAACCCGTTAAACTGCGACCATTTAATCGGGGTTTGACATACCTTCTGTCGCTTTCTTTCTGCAATCTTCCACCGTCAGACTCGCAGGCCGCTGCCGAGTCTCCAGACACAATCGATAAGCGAATAGTTTAAATTAAAAAAATTCCATCAGACATCGTGCAATTTTTACAAACGGGATGAGTGGCGGGAATGCTCACCCCGACAAGGGAGAGAGTCAGCTGGGGGCGGGGGGTGGGGGGAGAAGCAAGAAATTTCAGCCGCAAAGTTGGAGGCAAAACTATTCAATGTTTGCATTCATTGCACGGTGTACAGCCACATTCTATATTAAGCCAGCCTTGATTTATGCGACAGTGTTAAATACCAGGCTTCATATTAATTTAACTACAGCTTCAGACACGGTGGCCACGCCCTATTACTTGCCATTCTGATTCCCCTACTGTGCATGTCACAGAAAAAGTCACGTTTTCTTGAAGTGATAGGGAAATCAACATCATAATTATTACTTGTTCATCCAGCTCATTCATTTATTGGAGTTTTCTGTTGTTTGTTGCACTGGGATCTGGAGGTTTGTAACCCTATATATATGATGTACATATAATGACCCCTCCTTATATTGGCACGGACTATATTAGATGCGTTCCGTAAATGGAGTCAACCGTTTCTTAAAGTTAAACGGTCTATACTTTCTGAGTGTAGTTGCTATTTTTTTAAACGTTGTATTTTCTTTTTGATAAATTAAGCAGACAGCGATGCTATCATTATAGTAATGGTAAATATATCAGCTTTGGAGAGGGGAATTGGATAGGGAAAGCTTTCAGTGCTGTACTTTCACCTCTGGGATCCAGCTTCGACTCCATTAATTAATTTGTGTTACTGGTAATCCACTTCCTGGTAGATGCTGGTGAACAGTACTTAATTGCTTGTGAGTCAGTATATACTGGCATTAATTTGCCACACAGGTATCAGGAGGTTTTAGGATAGCTATCTTATGGAATGAAAGAAAAATATTATTTGTGTCGCAAATAATAATGGCTTTGACATTTTGCAGGGAGAAATATGAAGTCTGTTATTTTGATCTTTCAAGTCATATTTGGGTGCTTTGGAATGCACTGTCTGAAAGGGTAGTGGAAGCAGATTCAATAGTAATTTTCAAAAGCATCCATAACAACTTGTATTTATATCATACCCTAACATAATAAGACGTACTTCACGCAGAGTTATGAAACAAAATATGACAGAGTCGCATAAAGGGATATGAGGCCAGGTAACCAAAAGCAAAGTCAGAGAGGTAATTAATTAGTATCCTAAAGGTGGAAAGTAAGGTTGAGAGACAGAAAGGTGTGGGGAGGGTATTCCAGAACTTCTGGCCTGAACAGCTGAATTAGATACTTATTTGAATACTTCAAATGGTAGCACAGTGGTTAGCACTGCTGCTTCACAGCTCCAGAGACCTGGGTTCGATTCCCGGCTTGGGTCACTGTCTGTGTGGAGTTTGCACATTCTCCTCGTGTCTGCGTGGATTTCCTTTGGGTGCTCCGGTTTCCTCCCACAGTCCAAAGATGTGCGGGTTAGGTTGATTGGCCATGCTAAAATTGCCCTTAGTGTCCTGGGATGTGTAGATTAGAGGGATTAGCGGGTAAAATATGTAGGAATATGGGGGTAGGGCCTGGGTGGGATTGTGGTCGGTGCAGACTCGATGGACCGAATGGCCCCTTTCTGTACTGTAGGCTTTCTATGAACAATGTTGCAGGATTATGGGGGACAAGCAGGACCATGGGATTAATTGGCCAGCTCTTTCAAAAAAAGATACAATGGGCCAAATGGGCTGCTTCCTGAATTGTATCTGGCTGTAAAGATGTTTTCTGTAGTGAAATCGCAGACATGTATAGCCCAGTTTAACCTACTGCCAATTTACTGAAACCAAATTTGACAACAGAAATACTTAGAGAGCAGAATGCCAGAAACCAACTTGGCGGCCTTTAACAAAAGTTATGTTAATGGTTGAAATAAAGAGTTTGTGTTGAATAATATGATTTGTCTCCTGATAACATTATATGTTTCTTTAATTTGATCTATTCAGCAGAGGTAATACCCACCTTTTTGGAGAATTTCTGCCACATTAAGAAATATTCATGTAGAGCTTTTACCAGCATGGCCATTAATGAACTCCAATTACTTACAGGGCGGCACAGTGGCACAGTGGCTAGCACTGCTGCCTCACAGTGCCAGGGACCTGGGTTCGATTCCTGGCTTGGGTCACTGTCTGTGTGGAGTTTGCACATTCCCCCCATGTCTGCGTGGGTTTCCTCCGGGTGCTCTGGTTTCCTTCCACACTCCAAAGATAGGTTTAGGTGGATTGGCCATGCTAAATTGTCCATTCGTGTCAGGGGGACTAGCTAGGGTAAATGCATGGGGTTATGGGGTAGGGTCAGTGGGATTGTGGTCGGTGCAGACTTGATGGGCTGAATGGCCTCCTTCTGCATATAGGATTCTATGATACTTAATCTACAAAAATAAGGGAAAATACCATGCTATCTGTTCTATCGCTCTCTCCCTCCTGCAAAAATCTCATCTTCCTGCTTCTGCAATTTCATTCATTCTTGCTTTGAGTTGGCTTTCTCTACAATTATTGAGAAGAAGACATGGAGGAAAGTTTATGAAAATACCTGTTCTGCAAAATGCAACAACTCTATGATTTTCTGATCTGATGCCAGCTGAGACTCCAATGCAGCTTAGAGGGAGTTCTGCATTGTCAGAAGTTCTTTCAATGAGATGTTAAGTATGTTCAGGTGAATGTAAAAGATCCTATGGTGTGTCAAAAGAAAAATGAAACTCTTACATGCACAAAGCACCTTTCACAACTTCAACTATGTTCCCAAACACTTTGCAACCAATGAAGTACTGTTGAAATGTAGTTACAATTGGTATATAGGGAACATGGCTGCATTTTGTGCACAGCAAACTCCCAGCAATGGGATAATAATGTGGGGTGGGATTCTCCGGTCGCACTCATTCCAAATCCAGAGAATCCCGCCCGAGATCAATGGACCTTTGTGTGGTCCATCCCTCGCCCGCTATGCTTCCCGTGGTGGGTAAGACGGGAGAATTCCCCCTGTGATCTGATTTTAGTGATGTTGGGTTGGAGGACAAATATTGGTCATTGGTATATTGGTCTGCTCATTCTTCAAACTGATATCATGAGAGGTTTTTATGTCTACCTAAGAGGTGCAGATGGGGCTTTAGTTTAACATGATATTCAAAAAGGACATGTCCAACAGTGCAGCAATCCCTCAGTACTAAAATGGAGTGTCAAACTTGATTCTTTTTCAGTTCTGATGAAAATTCATCAATCTGAAACATTGATTGAATCCCTACAGTGCAGAAGAGGCCATTCAGCCCATTGAGTCTGCACCGAATCTCCAAAAGAGCACCCTACTTCGGCCCAATCCTCCACCCTAACCCTGTAACTCCATGCATTGATCATGGCCTATCTATTTAACTTGTACATCTTTGGATTGTGGGAGGAAACCCGAACACCTGGAGGAAACCCACAGAGACATGGGGAGAATGTGCAAACTCCGCACAGACAGTCACCCAAGGCCAGAATCGAACCTTTGTCCTTGGCGCTGTGAGGCAGCAGTGCTAACCACTGTGCCACCATTCCATTCAAACATTGATTCAATCTTCCGCTCCCAATAGCAGTGAACACCGAAAGATTTGTCAGAAATGACAGAATTGGAAGTTTTTGGGACATATGCTGCAATTGCAATCTTCTGATTCACCATAAATGGCTTCATGGGAGCCCCTGCTGATGGTACTCTCGGGATCTATCAGCAATAAACCTGGGCTGTTGCCCAGGAATTACCTCATATTTTTCCTGATTTAGTTAGAGCTGTTCTTCCAGGAGCACAGTGCTGCTCACTCAACCTCCCGCACCCCACACCCACCCCCGATTCCACAACTCCTTAGTCCCAACAATGTCATTTGTGGGGAGGGGGGAGGTGGAAATTGGTATTGAAGGCAAATGTGTGCTGGCTGAATGGCAAAAAGGCGTGGCATTAGGAGAAGTTAGAATGAAAACCTGATTAGAAATTACCTTTGAAATGCTTGACAAATGCTGAATTGAAGGTAGTTTTCAAGAGGAGTGCTTTCAGTCCATGACAACAAAGTGAACGTGGTTTTGCTTCAGCTAAGCTTCGTGACTAGGTCTTGCATTTCTCATTGACAATTGATCCACGCTGCAGCCAGGAGAGGAAGTTCCCACCACAGCCAATGGGAATAAGAACAAACAAAGAACAGTACAGCACAGGAAACAGGCCCTTTGGCCCTCCAAGCCTGTGCCGCTCATTGGTCCAACTAGACCATTCGTTTGTATCCCTCCATTCCCAGGCTGTTCATGTGACTATCCAGGTAAGTCTTAAACGATGCCAGCGTGCCTGCCTCCACCACCCTACTTGGCAGCGTATTCCAGGTCCCCACCACTCTCTGTGTAAAAAACATCCCTCTGATATCTGAGTTATACCTCGCCCCTCTCACCTTGACCCCGTGACCCCTCGTGATCATCACCTGCGACCTGGGAAAAAGCTTCCCACTGTTCACCCTATCTATACCCTTCATAATTTTGTACACCTCTATTAGGTCTCCCCTCATTCTCCGTCTTTCCAGGGAGAACAAGCCCAGTTTACCCAATCTCTCCTCATAGCTAAGGCCCTCCATATCAGGCAACATCCTGGTAAACCTTCTGTGCACTCTCTCTAAAGCCTCCACGTCCTTCTGGTAGTGCGGCGACCAGAACTGGACACAGTACTCCAAATGTGGCCTAACCAGCGTTCTATACAGCTGCAACATCAGACTCCAGCTTTTATACTCTATACCCCGTCCTATTAAGGCAAGCATACCAAATGCCTTCTTCACCACCTTCTCCACCTGTGTTGCCACCTTCAAGGATTTGTGGACTTGCACACCTAACAAAGAAAAGTACAGCTCAGGAACAGGCCCTTCGGCCCTCCAAGCCTGTGCCGATCATGATGCCCTAGCTAAAAGAAACCTTCTGCCCTTACTCAGTCCGTCTTCCTCCATTTACTCCCTGTTCATGTACCCATCCAGATGCCTCTTAAATGTTGCTAATGTTCCACCCCTGCCTCTGGCAGTGCGTTCCAAGCACCCACCACTCTCTGCTTGAAAAACCTCCCCCGAACATCTCCCTTAAAATTTCCCCCTCTCGCCTTGAACCTGTGCCCCCTTGCAATTGACACTTCCACCCTTGGAAAAAGCTTCTGACTATCCACCCTGTCTATGCCTCTCATAATCAGGTCTCCCCTCAGCCTGTGTCTTTCTAGCAAAAACAATCCTAGTTTATTCTACCTCTCCTCATCGCCAACACCGTCGAGACCAGACAACATCCTGGTGAACTTTCTTTACACTCTCTCCAAAGCTTCCACGTCCTTCTGATAATGTAGTGACCAGAACTGCACGCAATACTCCAAATGCGGCCTAACCAAGATTTTATATAGCTGCAACATGATTTCCCAACTTCTGTACTCAAAGCCCTGGCTAATGAAGGCAAGCATGCCATGTGCCTTCTAAATCGCCTTGGCACCTGTGTTGCCACTTTTAAGGAATTGCTGACCTGCACGCCTAAATCCCTCTGTATGTTAATGTTCCTTAGAGTAAGAATGCAATTTTAAATGCAGCATATGTCACAGCTTTGCTGCTCACAGCGTGATCTACAATTGAGCACCTTGCTAGACTATTCCAGAGGCAACCACATTGCTCTAAGTCTGGAGTCACATAGAAGTCAGACAAGGTCAGGACAGCAGATCTCCTTCCCTGAAGGGCATTAGTGAACCAGATGGGTTTTTACAATGATCAAGAGTTACATGGTCACTGATCAATGTTAAAAACTCAATTCAAATACCAGAGGTTGCATGATGGAATTTGAACTCTTGTCTCAATATCCTTTTTCCAGGCCTCTAGATTATGAGTCTCGTAACATGGAGTCATAGAATCAAAGAATGGTTACAGCGCAGAAGGAGGCCAACTGACTGGTTATGTCTGTGCTAGGCCTCTGAAGGAACAATTCACCTAGTGCCTCTACTCTGTCTTTTTCCCCGGCACCCTACGAATGTTTCCCTTTCAGATAATGATCCAATTCTTTATTGAAAGCTCCATTGGCCCTGCCTCCACCATATCCTCAGGCAGTGCATTCCAGATCCTAACCACTCACAACATGAAAACAAAATTCTCATTCTACCATTGCTGTGCTGCATTGTCCATTTTGGTTTTTCTTCATATTGTCTACGCCTCCTGAAAGGCCACCTCAGTCACTTTCTTTCAATGTGGAAGAGTTCAAGTTTTACCATGGTCAATTTATATGAATACAATATTGAAAATGATTTCAGAAGTGTTGTGCTTCACCTTGATTTGACTTTGATTTGATTTATCATTGTCACATGATTAATGTACAATGAAAAGTATTGTTTCTCTCGTGCTATACAGACATACTGTACATAGAGAAGGAAGGGAGAGAGCGCAGAATGTAGTGTTACAGTCATAGCCAGGGTGTAGAGAAAGATCAACACAGTGTGAGGTAGGTCCATTCAAAAGTCAGGGAAGAAGCTGTTCTTGAGTCAGTTGGTACGTGACCTCAGTCTTCTGTATCTTTTTCCTGATGGAAGAAGGTGGAAGAGAGTATGTCCGGAGTGCATGGGGATCTTGCAAACAAGGCCTCAGTGTAATGATAAGGTGCTTTGGTGTTATAGTCTGTCTTGACAATATTGTTCAGCATTCCATTTGCTTTATTGATTGTTGCTTTACAATGCCTGGACGTGGTCAGTGTTGAGTTAACTATTATTCTCCTCTAGACAGGTGAGTTCCAGACACTAAGCTCTTCATTTTTACCTTGATCAGGAAGTGGCCAAAGGATGCAGGATGGTTGACAGATGTTTTTTGAGGAGAATGTTGTTTCCAGTGGGATTTTGCAGTGTTCAGTACTAGGTACATTGTTTCTGCTGGTATAAGAAAATAGCAAATTGAATTTAATCCAGAGAAGTGTGAGGTAATGTATTTAAGGAGGACAAACAAGACAAAGGAATACACAACAAATGGCAAGGTTCTGAGAAGTGTAGAGGAGCAGAGGGACCTTGAAGTTTATGTCCACAAATCCCTGAAGGTGATTGGACAGATAGATAAGGTGGTCATGAAGGCATATGGGTTTGCCTTCCTTTATTGGCTGAAACCTAGAGATTAGGATCAGGGCGGTTATGCTGGAATTATATAGAGCACTAGTTAGGCCACATCAACGATGCATGCAACAACGCATAGCAACAACTGACCATGGTTTCTTTGACAGGAACTTCGAAGCCATCAACGTCTACTATCTAGAAGAATAAGGGCAACAGACATACTGGAACACCACCGCTGCAAGTCACACGCCATCCTGACTCAGAACTATATGCACTGGGTAGCTTTTGTTAATGCATTACAGGAAGGATGTGATCATGCTGGGGAGGGTACAAATGAAAATTTACAAGGCTATTTCCAGGAAAAGGGAATTTTAGATATGAAGAAGGATTGAATAACTTTGGGTTGTTTTCATTGGAACAGAGGGGGCTGAGGGGACATTTAATTGAGGTCAATGGAATTATGGGATCTAGTTAGAGTGGAGAGAAAGAGTCTATTTCCCTCAGCAGAGAGGTCAATAATCAGGGACATAGATTTAAAGTGGTTGGTAAAAGAGGGGGGAGAAGTTGAGGAACAGTTTTGTTCACCCCGAATGTGAGGGAATCTGGAACTCCCTGTCCGGAAGGCTGATAGAGGCAGTGACTCTCAATGCATTTAAATAAATACTTAAAATTGTGTTTCAGTTTACCAGGCTACACTGGCACACACTTCAGAATAACAATTGTAATATTAAGAATTGATTTCTTTTTAAAAGGTTGAATTGTATATTGTTTGTTGAATGTGGCCTCGTGATCTTGCTTGCTTATTTTCCGCGGTATCTTTTAAGAGGGTTCATAATATAGCCAGAGTGCCCCACAGACCACATTCCCAACCAACCGTCAGTCATTTAGTAATCAGCTGCATTTTTGCAAAGGGAAAATGATCAAGAAGAAAGAAGTTGAATCGGTAAAGTGCCCCCAGATTGTCTGCAAGTATTTCACCACCAATGAATTACTTTGGAAGTGCAGTCATTCTTTTATTTCGCCAATGCTTTTGTGAATGGCAAATTCTAACAAACAAAGGTTTGCCCCATGGGTTATAGCTATTAGGGAAGATTGAATATGCTGCTGAAGACCTTTTCTGTAGAAGAAAGCTGAGGGGTGACCTTATAGAGTTTTGTACAATCATTAAAGAGTTTGATAGATAGATGTGAGGAAGATGCAAGCACGATGAGATATTGGGGCCATAAATATAAAATAGTCACTAATAAATTCAATGAGGAATTCAGGAGAGATTTCTTTACCCACAGAGTGATGAGAATGTCGAAATTACTTTCACAAAAAATGGTTGAGGCAAATAGCAAAGATGCATTTAAAGGGAAGCTGCAATAATAAAGGAAAGGAATAGAAGGTTATGCTGATATCTTCTAGGAGGCTAGTGTGGCACATAAACATTGACAAAGACTTGATGGTCCAAATGGCCTGTTTCTGTGTTGTATGTTCGATGTGAATGGTACAAATAACCAGTTAATCTATTTTTTGATGTGGTCAGTTGCTGGAAGGATGATGGTAAAGGATGACAGACTTCACTTATGTGTAAAACCTTGAGAAACTGATATTGTCCTCCTTAGGGCAGAGAAAGTTAAAGGGAGATTTATTGAACTGGTTGCAAATTGAGAGGCCTCAGTAGACTTAATTAAGAAGAACTGTCTCCAGTGATAGGAGGGTCAATAACCAAAGGACACAGAGTTAAGATAATTAGCAAGAGAACCAGAGGGTAGATGAGGAGTATTGTTTTTATATAGCTAGCTTACTTAATCTGGAATGCATTGCTTGATAGGATGGTTTGAAGCAGCTTCACCAGTATCATTAAAGGGACTTGGAAAATACTTGAAAAGACAACATTCTTAGGGCTTTGGGGAAAGAACAGGGGTTAATTGAAATGTTCTTTCAAAGAGATGACACAGTGGGCTGAATGGCCTCCTGTGTTGTATCATTCTATGAAGATAGGATAAATCCCTATTCCCTTAGATAATGCTCTGCTGTTCTTTATATCTAAACAGAAGGACAGCATGCCTAATGACACCAAACTTCCTCAGTTCTGCATCCAAGTGTTAGCCGAGATTATCTGTGCCAATCCTGGAGTAGCTTATGAACAGACCACCATCTAACAGAGTTAATATTGACATGAACATATCAAACTGACACTGAGGAGCGAAGTCATTAAGAACCGTTAAAACCAAACTGAAATTCCTTAGTTAATTTCTTGAACTCTTTTTGATTGAAGTCACACTTACCATTTACTGCAGCCAAACATACTCATTTCCTCATGCCACTTTTGCTGAGGCAGTGGCATAGTGGTATTGTCACTGGACTAGTGATCCAGAAACCCAGGGTAATTCTCTGGGGACCCGGGTTTGAATCCCACCATGGCAGATGGTGAAATTTAAATTCAATAAAAATCTGGAATTAACAGTCTACTGATGACCATGAATCCATTGGCGATTGTCCTAAAAACCCATCTGGTTCACTAATGCCCTTTAGAGAAGGAAATCTGCCATCCTTTCCCGGCCTGGCCTACATGTGACTCCAGAACCACAACAATGTGCATGACTCTCAACTGCCCTCATTTCAAGGGCAATTAGGGATGGGCAATAAATGCTGGTCAGCCAGCGACGCCCATGTCCCATGAATGAATTTAAAAAAGATGAGTTTTTCTGACTGTTGTGTTGTGGTTGACTCTTAAATACCCTCAGGGATGGGCAATAAATGTTGGCCCAGTCAATGACACCCACATCCCATGAACAAATAAGAAGTATATAAATTACAGACAGTTTACAGTGCAGAAACAAAACATTCGGCTCACCTGGTGCTTGCCAGTGTTTATGATGATCAATGTATCCTTCCATTCCTTTCTCCCTCATATACCTATCCAGCTTCCCTTTACATGCATCAATACCATTTGCCTCAACTACTCCCTCTGATAGCGGGTTCTACATTCTCACCATTCTCTGAGCAAAGAATTTTCTTCTGAATTCCCTGTTGGATTTTTTTATGTCTAATCTTTATGGTTGCTAGTTTTGGACTTCTACTTGGTGGAAACATCTTCTCTTCATCTACCCCATCAATTCCCTTCATTATCTAAAATATATCTATTAGACTTTCTTTGGCAGAGAAAAGAACACCGGCCTGTTCAGTTTTTTCTGATAGCTATAACCACTCTAGTATAATCCTTTTTGCACAGTGTCACCTATATTTTAGCTCTGACCAAGGACTTTGCAGAGAACATGGCAATGTACTGAGAACATAAAGTTCTATGTTAATATAAATTGGTTTGTTCCTTTTTATAGTGGAATAATTCTTTCCTCTTACAGCAGATGCAGTTCCTCAATGTTAATAACATTCTTCCTCTGCCAACCTTGGCACACTCTCATGATGGCCAAAAGGGGCACCCACGTCAGAATTAACATAGCACACTGTGCACTTGAAGAACTAGTTAACACATGTTCCCATCAAAGCTGGCATTAGTTCTTTCTAAACTGAACACCTTCTAAATAATCATGATGTTCGATGTGAATTCCCTATATATAAATCAATGTAATATCAGCAAAGGATATGGCATTCCTCTATTCTGCAGGTTTAGTGGGAACAACATAATAAAACCACTTGCCACCAGCATTAAACTAGCAGATGGGCAAGTATTATATAGAATCATACAGTGGGCAAGTATCATATAGAATCATACAGTGCAGAAAGAGGTCATTCGGCCCATCGAGTCTGCACCGACCATGATCCCACCCAGGCCCTATCCCCATATCCCTACATATTTACCCACTAATCCCTCTAACCTATGCATCCCAGGACACTAAGGGGCAATTTAGAATGGCCAATTAACCTAGCCCGCACATCTTTGGACTGTGGGAGGAAACCAGAGCACCCGGAGAAAACCCACACAGGGAGAATGTGCAAACTCCACACAGACAGTGACCCGAGCCGGGATTCGAACCCAGGTCCCTGGAGCTGTGAAGCAGCAGTGCTAACCACTGTGCTACCGTGCCGCCCCATGCCCATGGACATGTTAAACATTTGTCCATTGATATCAAGAGGCACTAAAGTTCCAGTATCCATTTGCAATAATCTAATTAATGAAAGAGTGCACTGAACCTAACATTGGCCGTAAGAAGTATCAACAATCTGCTTTATATTTAGTTATTCACCAAGTTCCATTTTCCAGATTTTTAGGAATGACATTTTGTTGCAATACATCCCTGTGTTGGGTGAGAGAATTGACAGAAATTTGGATCAAATTACTGGATTTTCTTTTCCTGATGAAGATAGGTTAACATCTTCATCTGTCAGTCAGCAAGAAACTGACTTAGAATCCTCTGAAACGCACACACAAAATGTCAAAACAGATAAATGAGAGTTTCTGCAGCTTTGTTCACTCCAATCTGATGAAGGTCATGGATAACACTCAGATGAATGAATTCTATGATGCAGGAACCTTATAGGCAATTAAATCCGCACAACTGTGCTTGCAATCTAGAAACCGTTTAATCATGGTAGACTATTAAACACTTTGTTAAACATCGTGACGGAGGCCTATAATCGAACCAGGATTACCACCAGTTTGGATTTTTATAAATCAATAAGGGTTTCTGGTTGCCAGCTGAAACTTGGGAAAACTATTCCCTCTGATGGGAGAATCAATAACGAGACGACATGACCTTAAAATCAGAACTAAGGTACTTAGGAGGGAAATCAGGGACATATCATCCGAATTGTTAGAGAAATCTGGAACTTTCTTCCCCACAAAAAGTCAATGAATGCTGGGAAAGAATTGGAGCTTTCAAGACTGACATCAATAGATTTTTGTTGGTTGACGGGTAACAAGGGATGTGGAGCTAATGTGGGTAAATATTGTTAAGGTACAGATCAGCCTTGATCTAATTGAATGGTAGAGAAAGTTTGAAGGGATGAATGCCTTCTCCTGTTTCTAGTTTGGACAAAGATGCAAAATTGGGAAAGGATAATCTTTTCTGAGGATGATTTGTATCCAGTAGACCAGCAAGACGCTACAAAGGGTTGTGCCAACTAATTTGATGAAGTCTAAGGATGCAGATCCAAATGTTCCACCAATTAAGTTGATCATGCCTGATCACCGTCTTAATTCCATCTGTCCACTTTGGTTCCAGAGCGAATAAATCCTTTAGTAATAAAAAAAATCTATCAATTTCTGATCTTGAAATTTTCAATTGAATTCTTAAGAGCTTCAACAGCTTTCTGGGGGAGAGAGTTCATAGAATCCTACAGTGCAGAAGGAGACCATTTGGCCTATCGAGTCTGCACTGACCATAATCCCACCCAGGCCCTATCTCCATAACCCCATACATTTATCCCAGCTAGTCCCCCTGATACTAAGGGGCAATTTAGCATGGCCAATCCACCTAACCTGCACATCTTTGGTTCCAAAATTCCACTACCCTTTGCATGAAGACATACTTCTTAACATCACCCCGAAAAGGCCGAGCTGTAATCTTAAAGTTGCATCCCCACCAGGAGAAATAGCTTTTCTTCCTTAACCCTATTAGGCTTCTTAAGGGCAATTAGGGATGGGAAAAAAAATGTTGGTCTTGCCAGTGATGCTCATAACATAAGGAATGAATTTTTAAAATCCTTTAATCGTGTTAAACTGCTTGAGAGAATGCTAACCTTGAGTCGCAATTATGAGTCAACATAACTGCAATGTACAAATGGTTTGTAGATCACTTCCTCACATCTAATTAAACTAAAATATGATTAACTAAATGGGGAGGCAATGGCCTAGTGGTATTATCGCTAGACTATTAATCCAGAAACTCAGCTAATGTTCTGGGGACCCGGGTTTGAATCCCGCCTCGGCAGATGGTGGAATCTGACTTCAATTTTTAAAAATCTGGAATTAAGAATTTACTGATGACCATGATGCCATTGTCGATTGTCGGTAAAGACCAGCTGGTTCATTAATGTCCTTTAGGGAAAGAAATCTGCCATCCTTACCTGGTCTGGGACCTAGAGTGGCACAGTGGTTAGCACTGCTGCCTAACAGCTCCAGGGATTTGATTCCCGGCTTGGGTGTCTATACGTTCTCCCCGTGACTGAGTGGGTTTCCTCCTGTTGCACCGGTTTCCTCCCGCAGTCCAAAGCTGTGCGGGTTAGGTGCATTGGCCATGCTAAATTGCCCCTTAGTGTCCCAGGATGTGCTGGTCAGAGGGATTAGTGGAGCAAATATGTGGGGTTATGGGGATAGGGACTAGGTGAGATTGTTGCCGGTGCAGACTTGATGGACTGAATGGCCTCCTTCTGCACTGTAGGGATTCTATGATTCTAAGAATTAGAAAGAGGAAAATGTCAATACGCAGACTAAATTACCAGATCAGATAAGGGCAGTTGTTTAGTAAGATGGGTGAGTTGCGATAGAAAGATTATGGATATTGTAGGGAAAATCTCCAATATCGTTTTTCAGAAACATTTTTCAAAATAGTTTGCAAAAGAATAAATGTTTTCATTTTTTGATGGATGTTATGTTAGGAAGCTGCAGTTTAAAAAGATTAGAAACCAATTAAAATAGAATAAGATGTATGGTATAAATGATGAGGAGCGAAATGAGATTGTGAGAAGAGCAGGATTTCTTTTTATTCAGCTAGAGGGGGTATGAAGGAAATAAGTTTCAAGGAACAGTAAAAAGAAAGTGTTTAAAGGTACGGTTGGTCTCTGAGAGAGAAGATTGTCAATTTGTACAGTGTAATAATCTTACCGAGGCCAGTTTTCTGTCACCATCACCTTTTATTTACAACGTGTTTAGGTGCAGTTCAGCAGCCAGAGGATACAGGTCAGCCCTGAGTCTTTCGGCTGCCGGCCTGAATGGAGCCAGCTGGTTTTAAACCCCCCCCCCCCATTACTCCTTCCCTATTGGGCGAGCCTCCACTTGCCTAATAGGGGAGCTCATATTCTACCCGGCAGTACGAGGGAGTTCTATTGACCATCCCACATGGCCATCATACCATCCAGGAAGACCAGAAAATGGCAGAGCTTTTGAATAAGTGGTTCACTTTGGCCTTAGATATAGAATCTCTACAGTGCAGAAGGAGGCCATTCAGCCCATCGAGTCTGCACCGACAGCAATCCTACCCAGGCCCCCTCCCCTCTCCTCAATCCCACACATTTACCCCGCTAATCCCTCTAACCTATGCATTCTGGGACACTAAGGGACAATTTAGCATGGCCAATGCACCCAACCCGCACATCTTTAGACTGTGGGAGGAAACCGGAAGACCCGGAGGAAACCCACGCACACACAGAGAGAACATGCAAACTCCACACAGACAGTGACTCAAGCCAGGAATCGAACCCAGGCTCCTGGAGCTGTGAGGCAGCAGTGCTAACCAATTGTGCCACCGTGCCGCCTTTACTGGTGAGAATGTTATTAGAGAAGAGATGAATCCTGAAGTGGTCGAAAGAAAAATAAGCAACGGATAAACGGGAAACTTCACATTAGTTAGTTAGGCTAAAGACAGTCAAAGCAATCAGGCCCTGAGGAGATACATCCTTGAACCTCCTGAGAGAGCGGGAAGGAGATTGCTGAAGCTTAGGGTTGATTGTTGATATGTGTGCCGGCACGCTGGAGAATTGGCAAGATAAAACTCTTTTTGTAAAGGCGAAACTGAACTACTTGAGGTATTAAAAATCTGTTATGGCAGCAACCTGTGGTAGCAAACATTTCAAGTGTCTTTGATGAAGGATAAAATCGTATTTACCGAGAAGATAAAATAGACAAAGCCAGCAGGGATTTGTAAAGAAATGAAAATGCTTAGCAAAACCTAAAAATTCTTTGAACCGATAACAAACTTGCTAAATGGGGGAAAATGCAATGGGCGCGTTGTACGTAGATTTAAGGAAAGTCATTGGCATGGGAGGCTACAAGAGAAGATTAAGGATGATGAAATTAGGGGGGAAAGCAGACTACCAACTTCATTTTCTCACTTCTAACCAGTTTAAGAGTTAAGAACAATCTATCAGAGCGGATGTTGGTATTCCTTGGAGCTCAGGCCTGATGTCGCTTCTGTTCATTGTGTGCATCAGTGATTTGGGCATCGGGCTAGAGAGAATGAGGTCAGGATTTGGAGGAACCAAGAGAGGTTGTAGCGAGGTAGAACTGGGCGTCGTCAGATTCATGCGGAACCTGGCCCTGTGTTTTCAACTGATATTACCAAGGGGCAGCATGTGGATGATAGATGGTCGGGGGACCAAGAATTAATCCTTTGGGAAGACGAGAACTAACAGCATGGAGCAGGAAGAGAAACTATTGCAGTTGATTTCTCTGGCTATGACTGGATGGTTGAGAATGCGACCAAGTGAGTGCAGCCATACCTAGCTGGAAATTGATGGAGAAGCTTCGAAAGAGGCTGCAGGCAGATCGAGATGGATATGAAGGCAAAGTTTACCTTTGTTACAGGGACAAAGGATGACATTTTTGACTACGATAAAATCTGTTTTTACAGTTTGGTACTGTAAGAGGGATGGAAACCTGACTGGAATGATTCAAGCATGGAATGCCAGCAAAGATGGGTATGGATTTTGGAGGCGACAACGCGTTCAAGTATTTTGGAGAGACACAGGAGGTTAGAGATGGGGCAATAGTCTGCGAGGCTGAAGGGGTCTGCACATTCTCCCCGAGTCTACGTGGGTTTCCTCCGGGTGCTCCGGTTTCCTCCCACAGTCTAAAGATGTGCAGGTTAGGTTGATTGGCCATGATAAATTGACCGTTAGTGTCAGGGGGACTAACAAGGTAAATATGTGGGGTTATGGGGATAGGGCCTGGGTGGGATTGTTGTCGGTGCAGGCTCCTTCCGCACAGTAGCGATTCTATGGGGCCGATTTTACCAAATTGGGACTAAGTGCTGGGTGCGGCCATAAATCAGACCCGCGCCCAGCAGCCGCGCTCCAGCACCCCCATACGCCTTTTTTCGGTGCGGGTCTAGTGGGCGGGGCCTAGCGCATTTGCATCTGTCGGAGCGCCGAACTGCACATGCGCAGTTCGGGAAGAATCTGACAGAATGTGTCCGGGCGCAAAACAAAAAGCAGAGAGCGGAGATAGCCTCTCTGCCGTTCATCCTCTGGTCGAGGGGGGGTGGGAGGGGGGGAGGGTGTGTGACTTATCATTCCCTGGGGGGCGGGGGGGGGGGCGCGGAGAGGGGGTGTGACGTCTCATTCCCTGGGGGGGTAGGAGAGGGGGTGTGACGTCTCATTCCCTGGGGGGGTAGGAGAGGGGGTGTGACGTCTCATTCCCTGGCCGGGGGGGGGGAGGAGGAGAGGGGATGTGACGTCTCATTCCCTGGGGGGGGAGGAGAGGGGGTGTGACGTCTCATTCCCTGGGGGAGGGGTGGAGAGGGGGTGTGACATCTCATTCCCTGGGAGGGGGGGGGGGGAGATGGGGTGTGACGTCTCATTCCCTGCGGGGGGGGAGAGGGGGTGTGACGTCTCATTCCCTGGGGGGAGGGGTGGAGAGGGGGTGTGACGTCTCATTCCCTGGGGGGGTGGAGAGGGGGTGTGACGTCTCATTCCCCAGGGGGTTGGAGAGGGGGTGTGACGTCTTATTCCCTGGGGGGAGGGGTGGAGAGGGCGTCGGACGTCTCATTCCCTGGGGCAGGGGGGAGAGGGTGTGTGACGTCTCATTCCCTGGGACAGGGGGGAGAGGGTGTGTGACGTCTCATTCCCTGGGGGGGGGGGGTGTGACGTCTCATCCTCTGGTCGGGGGAGTTCCGCTGCCTGTCTGTGGCCGATCCCTCCTGGCACCATCACTGGTTCACTACCAGCCACAGATTACTCTTCCCTGCAGGTGTGAGTGAGCAGGAGAGATGGCTGTGGCTGGTAGTGTAGCAGTCAATGATCCATCACACCCCCCTCCTCCGGCAGACGCCAGCGGACCTGTGTGAAGCCCGGTCACTCCAGCCTTGGCTCGAAGTCAGTGTCCAGGAACGTGCTGCAGGCTGTCGAAGGTGAGCGGGAAGGATGGTGGAGGGAGACCACGATCGAGGTAGGTTAGGGGTGTGCTCTGCCGGGGGGGGGGGGCCTGCCTCCCAGAGGGGTCCGATCCCTGGGGGAGCTACCTCCCAGAGGAGTCCGATCCCAGGGGGAGGGCTACCTCCCAGAGGGGTCCGATCCCAGGGGGGGAGGCCTGCCTCCCAGAGGGGCCCAATCCCGGGCGGGGGGGTGGGGGGGGTGGGGGGGGTGGTCTGCCGGGGTGGTTAGAGGGGGTGTCCACGAAGGGTGGGCCTCGGCGATTCCCCTGCCGAATAAAAGTACAAGTTGGACTTTTATTTATCAAGTTGGTAAAGGCGTGGACGCGAATTGGGCCGAACGCTGGTAAAGGGGGAATTGATGGTAAAGTTGGGCGCGGGCTTCATTATGATGCTTTAAATGCATGCAAATGCATTTACATCGGCCCGCTGGCCGATTCGGGCGCGTGCCGGATTGGCGCCCGGATCGGCCGTTGGTAAAGGCACGATTGGCCTTGGGTGGGGTCTGGACCGCGTTTTAGGCCCGACGCCCAACTTTACCACGAGGGCGCGAAAGTCTGGTAAAATCGGGCCCTATGATTCTAAATTTTTTTGTAAGAAGGGAGGCGATGAGAGAAAATCTAAAAGAATGGTGGACATTACCTGAAGAAAGTGCCCTTCTCAGTCTTGCCATGGGATCTTTTATGTCCACTTCATAGAGCAGACAGGACCATGATTTAATATCTCATCTGAAAGCAGCTGCTCTGACAGTGCATCATTGTAGACTTCATGTGATGTGTGGTTATACAATAGGAAAATAATTGTGCAAGGAGATGTAAATAAAGTTCTCCGTTTCATATAACCTATCCATCATAAAGCTTCATACCATTTCCCATTCATTTCTAAACATCTCAATCATGGCTACTGACAAATATGAGTGCTTTCAAGAGCTTCTGGCCAGTCGGAGGGGTGACAATTCTTCAGTCGCAACAGTGCCATCAGGAGCAGTGCGCACTGCTGGGATTGCAACATGAAGACTGAACTCAGACCAAGGTGAGTGACTCAGTGTTTCCAGAGCCAGTCAAGTAGCTCACAGCGAGGGTGGGGCTGGATGGGTTGGTGATTGGTGAAGGCAGGACATCACAGGGAGCTGCCATTGCCACTGAGGGCACCCGCTATGGGCAAAGCGCATGATCAGATGGACCTCCCCACTAAGTCCACAGAGAAGCTGCAAGGTGGGAGATCCATCTGATCATGCACTTTGCCCCATAATGGGTGCCTCCAGTGGCAATGGCTGCCCCATGTTGTCTCACCAGCCACCAACCCATCTAGGTGATCTCGCCATGTGGAGAATGGCCTCCTTGCCATTGGTAAAATACCAGTGGCTGGAGGAAGGGACCCTTAATGAGCCCCTTAAAGACTTCAATCCGCCTCTGAGTGCGAGGGCCATCTATCATCATTCCCGCCACTGGCAAAATGACATGGTGGCAGAAAGCGTCAACCCCCTGGTTTTCTTCCCAATTTTTCAGCCTCCCTGCTCTTTGAAGCCTCATAAATCCCACATCTTTTTGCCTCTAACTCTACGGGTTCAAATTGCACTTCAGGCACTTGAGCACATAATCCGGTATTGAGCACTTTTGGAGGTGCTATCCTCTAAGGACATAAGAAATAGGAGCATGAGTATGGCATTCAGCCCTTCAATCCTACTCCACGATTCAATAAGATCACAGTTGGTCTTTTACTTCAACAGTATTTTCCTTCAGCATCCATTATCTCTTAATGTTTTTAATGTGTAGAAATCTATCGATCTCAGCCTTGAACTTATTCAGCGACTGAGACTTCACAGTCCCCTGGGGCAGATAATTCCAAAGATTCACACTCGCTGAGTGAAGAAATTCCTATTCATCTAAGTCCTAAATGGTCTGCCCTTTATTCTGAGACTGTGTCCCCTGATTCTATACCCCCCAGCCAAGGTAAACACTCTTCCAGCCACTCGAGCCCTGTAGGAATTTATTTCTGTTTGAATGAGATCACCTCATTCTTCGAAACTCCAGAGACTAAAGGCACAGTCTATTTAATCTTTCCTCATCGGACAATCCCTCCATCCCAGGAATTAATTTGGAGAACCTTTATTGCACTCCCTCTATGGTAAGTATATTGTTCCTTTGGTAAGGAGACCAAAACATCACTCAATACTCCAGGTGTGGTCTCAGGGCCGGATGGCATCTATTCTAGACTCCTCAGGGAGGCGAGAGATGCAATTGCTGGGCCTCTAACAGAAATATTTGTCTCTTCACTGGACACAGGTGAGGTCCCAGAGGATTGGAGGACAGCAAATGTGGTCCCGTTATTTAAGAAGGGTAGCAAGGATAACCCGGGTAATTATAGGCCGGTGAGCTTGACGTACGTGGTAGGGAAGTTGTTGGAGAAGATTCTTAGAGATAAGATATATGCGCATTTCGAACTGAATAATCTCATTAGCGATAGACAGCATGGTTTTGTATGAGGGAGGTCATGCCTCACAAATTTGGTTGAGTGTTTTGAGGAGGTGACAAAAACGATTGACGAGGGAAGGGCCGTGGATGTCGTCTATATGGATTTTAGTAAAGCGTTTGACAAGGTCCCTCATGGCAGGCTGGTGCAAAAGGTTAAATCTCACGGGATAAAAGGTGAGCTAGCTAGATGGGTGGAGAACTGGCTTAGCCATAGAAGACAGAGGGTAGCAGTGGAGGGGTCTTTTTCCAGTTGGAGGTCTGTGACTAGTGGTGTTCCACAGGGCTCTGTACTGGGACCTCTGCTGTTTGTGATATATATAAATGATTTGGAGGAAGATGTAACTGGTGTGATCAGTAAGTTGCGGATAGTGATGAACATTGTCAGAGAATACAGCAGGATATAGATAGGCTGGAACATTGGCGGAGAAATGGCAGATGGAATTTAATCCAATTAAATGCGAAGTGATGCATTTTGGTAGATCTAATGTAAGGGGGAGCAATACAATAAATGGCAGAACCATCAGGAGTATAGACACACAGAGGGACCTGGGTGTACAAGTCCACAGATCCTTAAAAGGTGGCAGCACAGGTGGAGAGGGTGGTCAAGAAGGCATATGGCATGCTTGCCTTTATTGGATGGGGCATAACATTTAAAAGTTGGCATATGATGTTGCAGCTGTATAGAACGATGGTTAGGCCACATCTGGAATACTGCATCCAGTTCTGGTTGCCACACTACCAGAAGGACGTGGAGGCTTTGGAGAGAGTACAGAGAAGGTTTACCAGGATGTTGCCTGGTATGGAGGGCCTTAGCTATGAAGAGAGATTAGGTAAACTGGGGATGTTCTCCCTGGAAAGACGGAGGATGAGGGGCGACCTAATAGAAGTGTATAAAATTATGAAGGGCATAGATAGAGTGAACAGTGGGAAGCTTTTTCCAAGGTCGGAGGTGACGAACCCAAGGGGTCACGGGTTCAAGGTGAGGGGGGCAAGGTTCAACACAGATGTCAGGGGGACGTATTTTACACAGAGGGTGGTGGGGGCCTGGAATGCACTGCCAAGCAAGGTGATTGAGGCGGACACGCTGGGATCGTTTAAGACTTATCTAGATAGCCACATGGGCAGACTGGGAATAGAGGGATACAAAAGAATGGTCTAGTGGGCACATGAGTGGCGCAGGCTTGGAGGGCTGAAGGGCCTGTTCCTGTGCTGTATTGTTCTTTGTTCACCAAAACGCTATATAATTGCAATAAGACATTTTTACTCATACTCAAATCCTCTTGTAATAAGGGCCAACATACCATTTGTCTTCTCAACGCGCTTTCGTGCCTCACGAACAAGGACACCCTTTGAAGTTCAATTCTTCCCAGCCTCTCACCATTTTTTAAAAATTCATTTGTAGGACATGGGCATCTCTGGCTGGGCAGCATTTATTGCCCATCCATAGTCGCCCTTGAACTGAGTGGCTTATTAGGCCATTTCAGAGGGCAGTTGAGAGTCAACCACATTGCTGTGGCTCTGGAGTCACATGTAGGCCAGACCAGGTAAGGACGGCAGATTTCTTTCCCCAGATGACATTAGTGAACCAGATGGGCTTTTCCAACAATTGACAATGGTTTCATGGTGATCAGTAGATTCTTAATTCTTAATTCCAGATATTTTTCATGGAATTCAAATACTACCACCTGCCATGGCAGGATTCGAACCCGGGCCCCAGAACATTAGCTAAGTTTCTGGATTAATAATCTTGTGATAATACCACGAGGCCATTGCCTCCCCGTTTAAGCAATAGTCTGGGTGGGATTTTCCAGCCCACTCGCAGCGAGTTTTCCGGCGGCGGAGGCAGATCACCGTTGGTTGCTGGTGAGATCTTCTGGATTCACTGATGACTACAGCGTTTTTCGTGGCTTGTCCATCCCACTGTCGGAGAACCTGCCAAGGGAGGGGGGGGTGGGGGGGGCGCGGGTGCGGGCGGCAGGCACCAAAAGGTTCCATCGCAGGTAGGGCTGGGAAATCCCATCCCACCCTCTATATCTCTGTTTCTCCCACTAAAACAGATAATGTCACATTTCTCCACATGGTATTCCGTCTGCCAAATTGTTTTCCACTTGCTTGTCCTCTCCAAATCACCTTCAGGCATTTTTGCATCCTCCTCACAACTCACATGCCCACCTAGTTTTGTGTCACCTGATGCCCCATCTGCAACCTCAGATGGATGTGAAATATTCCAGGGTCATTATTGTGAATAAGAATAAGGGGAACTCTCCCTGACATCCTGGCTAACTGTTATCCCTTGACCAGCAGAACTGAAACAGAACATATGGCCGTGATCAAATAGCTGATTGCATACAAATCGCCAGTCGCGTTTCTTTCCGAGAACAGTGACCACAGTTCAACAACACTTAATTGTCTGTAAAACACTTTGCAGCATCCAGAGGTCGTAATCAAGTCTTTCCTTCCTTCCGCTCTTTCATAGTTTTGCAGTCTCCTCTATAGCATGATGTAATATTCATTTGAGCCACTGCAAAAATCAAACATATCTCAAGGGGTTTTACATTTTAATATTGCATCACCATAAATGATTAATGTTACATGGATTGAAATTAAGGAGCAATTCAACCTAATGTGGACGAGAAACAGAATCCCTGACCGTTCTGAGGTGCTGCCCTTTGGATAAGACAAAAGCCCCATCTGTCCTTTCATGTGGATGTAAAGGATCCCGCAGCATCATCTCATTCAGCCAAATTAATGCAAAGCGTCTACATATTTAATATTCTGTCAGCACTTTAGGTTATGTCTATTTTACTATTTTTTAGAAGATGTATCTCTGCAGAGTAAGATTGCGGTGATGAGATTCAGTGTGATAAATAAGGAATTGTTTAAAGAAAGTGTTGTTCGAAGTGTCTCACCAACACTGCTGCTTTTGTTTTAATCAGAATGGTGATGCATTTCAGCACAAGGTCATATGATAGATGTTAATGAGGAAATGATTCGGCACATCCTTGCCACTTTTCTTAGAATCATAGAATCAGACAGTGCAGAAGAGGCCCCTCAGCCCATCGAGTCTGTACCGACACATTAGAAGCACCTGAACTCCCACCTAATCCCATCTGCCAGCATTTAGCCCATAGCTTTGAATGAATGACGTGCCAAGTGCTCACCCAGGTACATTTCAAAGGATGTGAGGCAATCCGCCTCCACCACCCTCCCAGGCAGTGCATTCCAGACTGTCACCACCCTCTGGGTAAAAAAGATTTTCCTCACATTCCTCCCGAAACCTCCTGCCCCTCATCTTTAACCTATGCCCCCTTGTGACTGACCCTTCAACTAAGGAGGGAGGTCAGCTGCTCCTTATCCACTCTGACCATGTCCGTCATAATCTTACACACCTCGATCAGGTCACCCCTCAGTCTTCTCTGCTCCAATAAAAACAATGTAAGAAGTTTAACAACACCAGGTTAAAGTCAACAGGTTTATTTGGTAGCAAAAGCCACACAAGCTTTCGCCCAAGCCCCTTCTTCAGGTAAGCCTATAACTCAAAAGTTCCATCCCAGACAGCATTCTGATGAATCTCCTCTGCATCCCCTCCAGTTCCCTTAAATGATTCCAAGATTTCTCCATCTAGTGCTCCTCCTATTTAAGTATTAATCAACTTTGAGGATGAATTTTATCAGTCTGAAATTTGCTTTTTGTTAGTTTGTACTTTCTCCTATGTTTCCAGTATGGTTTGAGGTTTTTTTCCCGCCTTAACCTTTCTTTGTGGCATACATCTACAGAAATACAATTTAGATCTCACTTTTCAGCACTGAAAAGGAACATAATTATGGAGTACTCCACATTCCTCATACCGTAATGCTAGCAATTAATGTTATGAACCTTCCCTGCAGTATTTGACTATCTCCTAGCATCTCCGGTTCTGAATTATAGCAGTGTGATCTGTGTAGCACAGTGCATAGTCTGATCATGATAACCCTCTGAAATGCAGTCTTCTATTGTAGCCATAAAATTATTAAAATTAGAAGGCAATGTTAATAATATCAGCAGGCAAGAGAGCTTGGTTCAATGAGGCATTGGCCGGAATTTTACCGATGTGGAGATGCTGGCGTTGGACTGGGGTGAACACAGTAAGAAGTCTCACAACACCAGGTTAAAGTCCAACAGGTTTATTTGGTAGCAAATACCATAAGCTTTTGGAGCGCTGCTCCTTCGTTAGATGGGGTGGAAATGTGCTCTCAAACAGTGAACAGAGACACAACATCAAGTTACAGAATACTGATTAGAATGCGAATCTCTACAGCCAGCCAGGTCTTAAAGATACAGACAATGTGGGTGGAGGGAGCATTAAGCACAGGTTAAAGAGATGTGTATTGTCTCCAGACAGGACAGCCTGCAAGTCCAGGAGGCAAGCTGTGGGGGTTACTGATAATGTGACATAAATCCAACATCCCGGTTTGGGCCGTCCTCATGTGTGCGGAACTTGGCTATCGGTTTCTGCTCAGCGACTCTGCGCTGTCGTGTGTTGTGAAGGCCGCCTTGGAGAACGCTTACCTGAAGATCCAAGGCTGAACTGCTGAAGTGCTCCCCCACAGGAAGAGAACAGTCTTGCCTGGTGATTGTCGAGCGGTGTTCATTCAATCAGACTAATCAGTATCATCTAATCAGTATTCTGTGACTTGATTTTGTGTCTCTGTGCACTGTTTGAGAGCACATTTCCACTCCATCTGATGAAGGAGCAGCGCTCAGAAAGCTTATGGTATTTGCTACCAAATAAACCTGTTGGACTTTACCTGGTGTTGTGAGACTTCTTATGGAATTTTACCAGCATTCCTGCCCCGATTCTGGGGGCGGACGAGGCTCGGCATTCTCCGTTGGCTTTGGGCGGGATCGTACGAACCTCAGGCGGACATGCCAGTAAAAGTCTGCCCATTGTGCCAGCCTGGGTCAGTGGGTGACACTTCTTCTTTTTGAGTCAGCAGATTGTGGTTCTCGCCCCACTCCAGAGACTCGAGCACATGATCTTTTGGGGGGCGACACGGTGGCACAGTGGTTAGCACTACTGCCTCATAGTGCCAGGGACCCGGGTTCAATTCCGGCCTCAGGTCACTGTCTGTGTGGAGTTTGCACGTTTTCCCTGTGTCTGCGTGGGTTTCCTCCGGGTGCTCCGGTTTCCTCCCACAGTCCAAAGATGTGCAGGTTTGATTGATTGGCCATGCTAAATTACCCTTCAGTGTCCAAAGATGTGTGGGTTAAGTTGATTAACCATGCTAAATTGACCCTAGTGTCAGGGGATTAGCAGGGTGACGGGAATAAGGCCTGGGTGGGATTGTGGTTGGTGCAGACTCAATGGGCCAAATGGCCTCCTTCTGCACTGTAGGGATTCTATGATTCTATCTTGACTGACCATTGGGTTCAATCTTGAGGAAGTGCTGCATTATCAGAGATGTTGTCCATCAGATGTCATGTCGGTCTATCTGATCAGCTGGTACATGCAATACCATTCAAAGAACAGGAGGCGGTTTATCTGTCAAAACATTTCCTTTCAACTAACGTCACTAGGGCAAAACTAGTCAACTGCTGATTCATCTCAATCAAGGAATGCTGCGGAATGTAAAATCGCTATGGTGTCATCTGCATCATGATGACTGCATTTTTAAAATATTTCAGTTCCGGCAAAGAACTGAACCTTGGGGACGTAACAAAGCTGCTGAAATGGAAGCCTCACATTCCTTCTTTTAAGCAGTGCTGGAGTTTCATAAAATCCCACACAGCACACTGCCATGGTGTTTAGCACTGCTGCTTCACAGCGCCAGGATCTGGGTTTAATTCCTGGCTTGGGTCACTGTCTGTGTGGAGTTTACACATTCTTCCTGTGTCTGTGTGGGTTTCCTCCCACAGTCCGAAAGACGTGCTGGTTAGGTTGATTGGCCATGCTAAATTGCTCCTTAGTGTCAGGGGGACTAGCTAGGGTAAATATGTTGGGTTACAGAGATAGGGCTTGGGTAGGATTGTTGTTGGTATAGGCAGAATGGCCTCCTTTTGCACGGTAGGGCTTCTATGATTCAAACTGGTTACGAATGCTCTTTGGGGGAAGGGAACCGGTCGGCCTCACATATAGCTCCATTCCCACCCGTGCTCTCTGACTTGAGTACTCTCCAAAGTGGCTGAACAAGGGTCTTGGGGCCTGGGAGGCTGAAAACTCTCGCCGTTTGGTTGTATGGGGGGGCGGGGGTGGTGAGCATAAATAGCATGGATGGGATTCCCTCCGGGATCCTGCCCACTTCGACCCAGATTTGCTTTTGCGGTAGGCTGGGCAGGACCTCGGATGGGGAGCCCAACTGTGCCCCAGTTTAGGCCCCTAAGTGACCACCGGGCACCCGATGCCACCTGGTGGGAAATTGAAAAGGTTCTTCAGAGTGGATGCTCTCCTCTTAGAGACCCGGGAGCTCGGACCCTCTGTACCCACCTCCCTCAGGGCTACCCACCCTACACCAATATTGCACCTTTCCCAAATCCCCTTACCCTCTCCCCAACCCCAGAACCCCAGTACTTGCCCGAATTGCAGTGCTGGGATTTAGGCTCAGGCACAGTGCTGCAGTACCCCTTTTGGTCACTGCAGTGCTATGTCTGGAGGTGGGAGAACTCTAGTCAGATTGCTCTTCAAGGCAGGATTGCTGTCCAAGTGAGGATGGATGCCCCGGCTGGTGCCAATCAACACTCAATAGAGCGTGAAGTGGAAGTGGGCCTGTCAGTGTCCCCAATTAACCACTGGATGACGGGCATCAAGCGCTCCCAACTCAACCAATCCAATGCTCCCCAGGCAGCTTCCAACTCTCCAACCTCTGTGAATATGAGTCCATCCAAATGTCTGTGTGCTTATCCGAACATTCATCGAGTCCCGTTCACTCATGGCCCCTGTGCTCACTAACCTATATTGACCCCCAATCTGGCAATATGTCAAATGTAAAATTTAAAATCCAGGTGTTCAAATCCTTCCAAGGAAGGAGACATTAGGCCAGGTGACCAAACGCTTGATGAAGAGCTAGCTTGTAAACAGTGCCTCAAAAGCCACAATTTGAAAATTCTCAACCTTGATTTCAAATTCCTCTATGGTCTTGCCCCTTCCTAATTCTATAATCTCCTCCAGCCCTTTAACCCCTTGTTTCGATGAAGGCAGGATCAGGATATTGATTTGACGATCAGCCATGATCAAAATGAATGGGGCAGCAGGCTTGAAGGGCCGAATGGCCTATTACTGCTTCTGTTTTCTATGTTTCTAACCCTCCAAGATCTCTAAGCTCCCTCAACTCTGGTCCCTTTCACATCTCCGATTTTAATTGCTCCACTTTCCTGCTTTCTACCTCTCTTTCCTCCTTTAAGACACTCCTAAAAACATTTGGATCATCTTCCCTAATATCCCCTACTGTGGCTCAGTGTCACCATTTTCCTGTTGGCACTCTTGTGAAGCACCTTATGATATTTTATAAAAGCAAATGACTGCAGGTGCTGGAATCTGAAACTAAAAAAGGGTCATCTGGAGTCAAAGCGTCAGCTCTTTTCTCTCCTTACAGATACTGCCAGACCTGCTGAGATTTTCCAGCATTTTCCCTTTTGGTTACGATATTTTATTATGTTAAAGGTGCAATAGTGGTGTAAGTTATTGTTAACGAAGAAGTTCTGCACTTTGCTCTGTTATAATGTTTCTCTTTTTTAACTAAGAGGTTTACTGAATAAAATCATACATCAAAAAAAAATCACTGAGAGGTATTAAGAAGCAAATACAGCAGCAGAACACACTGTAGTGTTAATTGTCATGTCCAGAAAAGGCAAGTCATTTTATGAATTTTCAGTCGATGTTGCTAAAAATGGGACACAAACAAGTTGTGAAGATGACTGCCACCAATCGTGTGATTTTTGGCATTTGCGCTACAGACAGGTCTCTGGCGAATACCTAATTAATTATGGACATAAATGAGGATAGCTCACAGCCATTTGTGGAATCCACATATCTCAGTATTTAAGGATGGGCCAGTTCCTGAAGACTATGGTGTTTCACCGCCTGTCCTCATGTTTCACACTGGGCAAAAGGGAAAATCTCAATAGCCACTATCAACTTCCCATTGTATCATGGTGGCTTTCCCCATCCAAATTTGATGGAATGGGCCTCGGAAGTGGTAATCAGACAGTCATGAAATCAAAGCTGGTTTCAGCTTAATACCCCAGGGCCCAATAGATCTATCAAAACCATCAGTTGTCAACCAGTCTGAGAATCACCCTCGATAACTAGCTACGAGTCATCAAGCAGCCAAAGTACTTAGTCTTCCAGTTTCAAAGTTATTCTGAGAGGAAACCACCTGGATATTCGACTCTAAGAAATCTCACATGCTGCTGTGAAACCTTTGCTTCACAAGATCCTTACTTCGACTTTAAATCATTGAATTCATTCAAGAAACCATATGCCTGCCATTTAGGAAACTGGAAAACATAAATCAGAGACAGAATTAACTGTAAGCTGTAAAAGTTTGCTATATTTTTTGTATCCAATCTTTGTTTATACACAAAGATTGGATACAAATAGATACAGCATACATTTTGTGTGTGTGCTTGAGAGAACAAGTGTTCAATGTTGCATTAATTTGGGGTGTGTGGGAGTAAATAACTTTATTTTAAACTCACAAAAGCTTGCTGCTGAATTATTTAATTGGAATACACACTCCAAGGGTAAGGAAAGAGACATCTCTTTCCACGCAAAAACATACCGATTATGGGCTATAAGAGAGCAGATACATTCTGGGGGGAATTTTCCCATCCCACCCACCACGGGAATTGTAGTGGGCGGCCGGGGGGGTGGGGGGGGGGGGGGAGGGGGGCAGACCATTCAAAGGTACGTTGACTTCGGGCGAGGTTTTCCATTTGGGGTGAGCATGTCTGGAAAATCCCACCCACTGTCCGTGACAAAATAAATTGAATTCACTGTGCCTTTGCTGCACCTTTGCATACACCCATTCTCAATGCAGAAAGATTACAGTTGATTGTCCAAACACTGTACAAAATATATAGCAGCAAATATATAGATACATATATATAGAGAGAGAGCCAGCAATCAGCAGGTTAATGATTGACAATATGTCCAAAGGGCTGTTTGTTCTGATGTTGCAGTGTTCCATGTCATTAGATAAACCTTACTTGGCAGTACCTGCCTCCTGTGCTGTTTGCCAATTTATGCAGCAGCTCAGTGCTTGGACCAGGAAGCCTTGTTCTATAGCAATCACAGAGTTGACTGGGCAATCATTCCTTCATGCACCTGTGCCCCTGCCTACAGTGGCTGCTTTTCCTCAGTTCTATCCATTGTAGATCTACGGTTTCACTTCATTGCAGTAGTGTGCAGCGAAGTCGGGTTGAGTGCAGGTACCTGGAAACCTCACGTGGCTTAACCATTTCTGGCACCAGTTGCCACTAAACTGCAAATGGTGGGCAGCTAGTATCCTCAGATCTGGTTACATCAATATGCCGAGGTAGCTGATTATATTGCAGTTGCCTTGTTTCCTTTCTAGCCTGCAATCCAGGAGCCTTTATGATGCCTTCACCTTTATTGCCTCTGTATCTACGATAAATTCGGTAATGGTATAGGATGTGAATGTTCCTGGCAAAGCCAGAACTTGTTGCCCATCCTTAATTGCCCTTGAGGAGAACTATAGCCAAGCTTGTGCGACGAGAGTCCAAAATGCTGCCTCCCATTTTGTAACCCCACCTACAAGAACAACTTGCATTTATGTAGTACCTTTAACATAATAAAATATCCCACAGTGCTTCACCAAGTCTGACTCCACCAGCACCACTTTATTGTTGACCTACATTGCTTACTCAATCTGTCAAACTTAAAATGAATCATCATTGTGCTTCAGTTCCCTTGATGACCTCACCCCTCCCTATCTATGTAATTTGCTGTCGCGCTACAGTCCTCCTTCCCCATCTATCCCTCCACACGCACACACACAGGCACACACACTTAGTCCCCTCTCCTCCCCCACCCCAAATCTGGTAGTTTGTTGTCTGACTCGGCTCTCATGTGCATCGGCACCTCCCTGTGCCTCATCATTGCCTTCCGCACAGTGACGACTGCAGACAAATCCAGACACAATATCAACACACTGAAGGAAATGAATAAATCGCCTTTGAATGCCCAATTCAAGAAATGCAAGGACGTTATATTTTGGAGGCAAAATAATGCCCAGACGCCATTGCCCAACTTGGAGGTGACATTGGAAACTTGAAGGATGAAACAGCTCGTCGCTTCCAGGGGTTACTGATTGCAAAGATAGCGCTAGATTATTGATGTCGCAAATTTATGGAAGGTTTTGGATTGAAGTCCCACTCTGAGGAGTTGAGCACACAATCCATGTTGACCCTGGCCGTGGAGTACTGAGGGAGTGCTGTGCTTGTCAGAGGTGTTGTATTTCAGATGAGGCATTATCTCTCCTCTCTCAGGTACATAGGAAAAATGGCATGGCACTATTTCAAGGAAGAGCAGAGGAGTGATTCCCTCAACAAAGACCAAACAAACCAGATGACCTGGTCAACATCACAATGATGTTTGTGGGAGCTGGCTGTGTGCAAACTGACTGTTGCGTTTCCTGCATTACAACAGTGACTACGCTTCAAAAGTATTTGTTGTCTATTTGTTCATGGGATGTGGGCATCACTGGCTGGTCCAGCATTTATTGCCCATCCCTGAGGGCAGTTAAGTGTCAATCACATTGCTGTGGGTCTGGAGTCACATGTAGCCCAGACCAGGTAAAGATGACCGATTTCCTTCGCTTAAGGACACAGGGCGGCATGGTGGCACAGTAGTTAACATTGCTGCCTCACAGTGCCAGGGACCCAGGTTCAATTCCCGGCTTGAGTCACTGTCTGTATGGAGTTTGCACTTTATCCCCGTGTCTGCATCGGCTTCCTCCGGGTGCTCCAGTTTCCTCCCACAGTTTGAAAGACGTGCTGGGTAGGTGCATTGGCTGTGCTAAATTCTCCCTCAATGTACCTAAACAGGCGCCGGAGTGTGACGACTAGGGGATTTTCACAGTGATTTCATTGCAGTGTTAATGTAAGCTTACTTGTGACACAAATAAACTTTAATTAGTGAATCAGATGGGTTTTTAAGACAATCAACAATTGTTTCATAATCATCATTAGACTTTTAATTCCAGATTTTTATTGAATTCGAATTTCACCATCCCGGTCCCCAAAGCATTACCTTGGGACTCTGGATTACTGATCCAGTGACAACACCACTGTGCCAATCCTGGGACATCCTGAAGTTGTGAACAACAATTACAACAATCTTCCATTTATATAGCACCGTTACATAATAAGACATTCCAAAGGGCTTCACAGGGGCATCGTCAAACAAATTCTGACATTGAACCACATGAGGAGATAGTTGAACGTTTGGTCAAAGAGGCTGGTATCAAGTAGTAGGGACAGAGATGGTGAGGCAGAGTGGCTTAGGGAGGGAATTCCAGAGCTTTGGGTCTCAGCAGTTTCAGACACAGCCAATGGTGGTGAAATTATTAAAACCGCAGATACTCAAGAGGCCAAATTGGAGGAGCACAGAGGTCTTGGATGTGGGGTTGGAGAAGATTACAGAAATAGGGAGGGATGGGGCTTAAAGAGGGTTTTGAAAACAAGGATGGCAGGTTCTAAATCAAAAACTGATTAACTGTT
Source organism: Mustelus asterias (assembly GCF_964213995.1). Classification (NCBI taxonomy): domain Eukaryota; kingdom Metazoa; phylum Chordata; class Chondrichthyes; order Carcharhiniformes; family Triakidae; genus Mustelus; species Mustelus asterias. Next base: position 114,500,141 of record NC_135809.1, on the reverse strand, counting down.
TGGTTGTGCTCAACTTTATGGAGGATGGAAGGCTAGCTCGGAATAGTCAAGTCCAGAAGTAACAATATAATTTAGGTTATTTGGGCCATAACTTCCTTGGTGTGGCAATTAGGGTCAGATTGCCGCTCCGCTTCTAGTTACTTACCTAAAATTAAAGCCACACATTTCTCACCTGATCTTCCGCCTCAGACCAGGTGAGAAAGATCTCGAGGCCTTGTGTCAAGGGCAACAGACTTGGAGGCAAGGAGGACACGCCCATTTTCTTATGGCACTAACTGCCATAAAGCAAGTAAGTTTAAAAGTCTCAGCCACTTTGATGGGGTGAAGGGGATGATAGGCGTATTATAGTGGTCGGGTGGTCTGTATGGGGGAGTTCAGTGGAGGGAGTGCTTCGTGGGCTATGTTACATCAGTAGGGCGATAGTGGGGGACAGTCAGGGGTGGGAGCAATTGTCGGAGTTGCAGTCAGGAAAGTGGGTGTGCAGTCAGGGGGTTTTGGAGAGTGCAGTTGGGGATGTAGTGGAAGAGTGGAGAGGGCAGTTAGTGGGGAAATACATGGGAGGGGGGTCAGGAGGGTAACTGGATGGAAGGTGAAGGGGGTAGTTGGTGGGGGTGGGTGCAGCAAGTCAGCACTATAGTTACCCAGAAGTTAAAAGTGGTTTTAATTCTTCTAACATTTTCTGGGTAACTAATACCGCTGCCAGACAGTTAGAACCATCCGAAGTTTGCAATTTGAATTGCAGTATTGGATGGTTCCCATTACAGGGCAATTGCCCAATGGCAGTTTGAAATTTCTGGGCAATTGCTGTGCCATCTCTACACGGGGTCATCCAGAGGAGGTTCCCAGCTCATCTTTGGGGGACCCCCCAATTACACTGCCCTGGATCTCGGAAGTTATAGGCCAAAGTTATGGGCCAAAGTCTTACTGCTCCCAACACAGCAGCACAGTGGCACAGTGGTTAGCACTGCTGCCTCACAGTGCCAGGGACCCAGCTTCGATTCCCGGCCTGGGTCACTGTCTGTGTGGAGTTTGCACGTTCTCCCCGTGTCTGCATGGGTTTCCTCCAAGTGCTTCAGTTTCCCCCCCATAGTCCAAAGATGTGCGGGTTAGGTGGATTGGCCATGCTAAATTGCCCTTTAGTGTCAGGGGGACTAGCATGGGGTTATGGAGATAGAGCCTGGTGGGATTGTGGTTGGTGCAGACTCGATGGGCCGAATGGCCTCCTTCTGCACTGTAGGGATTCTATGACTTCTTCAGGCACTTGTTTCTCTCTTTGAACAGACCTGAATGATTTATGAGTAAAATCTTATTGACTTATCTCTGTAACTGCAGAATGCAACACCAGCAATTCATTCATGAAACTTAACATGCCCGCAACACATTCTATTGGCCTCTTTTTCCAATAGTTCATATGCAGTTCTAACACAGAGACTCAAATCTGCGATAATGATCTATTGCTACTTTTCCCCATCAATGCACAGCTCTTCACGCATGTTTAACTTTAACTTTCAAATAGAAAAGCGTGGGGTTTAATTTGTAATGATACAACCTCAATTTAAATATGTTCACTTCCATGGAGATGCTACAAAATTATATTCTAACTGCTGAAACTAATATTTTTCCTTTTTGAAAACTCATTCAAAATCAATATTTAACCATGGAAAATTTTATTATGCACCATGTACCGACAATCTAATTAACATTCCAACAGCGCTGCAATCAAATCACAAGGTAATGGATGTCAGGCTACCACAGTGGGATTTGAACTCACATTGTCTGGATTACTAATTCGCACGGTGGCACAGTGTTTAGCACTGCTGCCTCACAGCGCCAAGGATCCAGGTTCAATTCCCGGCTTGGGTCACTGTCAGTGTGGAGTCTGCACGTTCTCCCCATGTCTGCATGGGTTTCCTCCGGGTGCTCCGGTTTCTTCCCACAGCCCAAAAGACGCGCTGGTTAGGCGCATTGGCCATGTGCCTAATGTACCCAAACAGGCGCCGGAGTGTGGCGACTAGGGGATTTTCAGAGTAACCCTTCAACTTATAGAATCATAGAAACTACAGTGTAGAAGGAGGCCATTTAGCCCATTGAGCCTGCACTGACAACAATTCCACCCAGGTCCTATCCCCGTAACTCCACATATTTTCCCTCCTAGCCCCCCTGACACTAAAGGGCAATTTATCATGGCCAATTCACCCTAACCTGCACATCTTTGGAGTGTGGGGAGAAATCTTTCATGCTGTTTGATTTGAACTGCTGCAGAGACATTGTGTGACCTCATTTTTAGATTTGAATGTTAGCCCTCTGCAGTGAAAGAATAACCCTAACCAAACATCACATTTACGGAATATGTTTCAGGCATTTGGGTGGCACCATGCTGTCGCCGGGTATCCGATGCAGCGTGCCATCAACCACGGGACATCTGTCTTATGTATGAACAGGATAAGAAATAGTGTACCACTTTAACCAATCAGATTGAAAAATCTTCAGTGAGACTCGCAGAGTATAAACCAGGAATATTTAACTCAGTGTAAAACCCGATAAAGCAGATTAAAGAGAAGCAAAGAAAGATGGCATTGAGAGAGAGATAAAAATAGGCAGAAAGAGAAACTCTTAAGACATTTTAAATTATTTTACAATTCTCCAATTCATTTTAGAGTTGTCTCGTTTAAATTTATTTATTAGTGTCACAAGTAGTCTTACATTAACACTGCAATGAAGTTACTGTGAAAATCCCATAGTTGCCACACTCCAGCGTCTGTTCGGGTAACACTGAGGGAGGATTTATCATGGCCAATGCACCTAACCAGCACGCCCTTTTGGACTGTGGGAGGAAACCGGAGCACCCGGAGGAAACCCACGCAGACACGGGGAGAATGTGCAAACTCCACACAGGCAATGACCCAAGCCGGGAATCAAACCCGGATCCCTGACGCTGTGAGGCAGCAGTGCTAACCACTGTAATTAAGATGTATCACATCATTTAAAATCTCATTTCGTCTTGAATACCCCAGCTCAATGTTTATTGATATGTTTAGTTGGTAAGTGCCCCAACTTCACACCATTCCATGTGTTTGAATGCTGAATCTATGAGTGAGGTGCCAATGTAGTGAAGCTTGTGGAGGAACATAGCTAATGGAACAGTGATTTCTGTGTTAGCTACGTAAATGCAGATTCCAGGTATTTGTGTCTGATTTCCTCCACAATAATGGTGAGCTCTGATTGTCTCATCATTCCAAAATCTGGGCCTGTTTGTTTTTATTTCTCTTGAATTAATCTTTCTGGTAACCTCATGTTATGATTGACACTTTGCTGTGCTCAGCATTGCAGCACTGACTTATCCTGACAAGACATTAGAAATTATGTATTGTCAATGTGATAACCAACAAATAATGGAAGGAGTCAGCGCAGTGAGTTTATTGGTACAAGCACTGAGAGAAACTCTAATTAATTATATTATAATTCATCTAACTAAAGGTACAGTTCTATAATTAATCTGTCCTAATCACTTACATGCAAGCTGGAATTCTCATGATAGTACTTTCAGTCTATCCTATGTGTCACATCAGCATGGAGCTTATTTAGACCGCCTCTGTTGTCCTGTAAGGGTAGATTTAAGGTGACAGTTAAACTGCCAATTACACATTAGCACTGTGCAACTTTTGAGATGTATGTAGAATCATAAAACAGCACAGAAGGAGGCCATTCGGCCTGTCAAACCCTCGTTGACTCCCTGTAAGAACCATTTAGCTAGTCTCACTTTCCCACCCTTTCCCCAAACTTTGCAAATATTCCCCTTCAGTTTCCTATCCAAGTCCCTTGTCGAAGCTACGATTGAATCTGCCTCCCCCACTCCACACCCTCGTTCAGTACATTCAAGATCCTAACCATTTACTGTGTGAAATTATTTTTGCCCAAGTCAATGTCCTCTGGTTTCTCAACACTACCGAGAGTGGAAATACCTTTTCCCCGTCTACTTTGTCTGGCCCGTTCATGATTTCTATCAAATTTCCTCTCCATTTTCTCTGCCCCAAGAGCAACCCCAGCCTCTCAAATCTAACCATATAACTGGAATTCCTCATCCCTGAAACCGTTCTCATAAATATTGTCTGAACTCCTTTCTAAAGCCTTCACATTCTTCTGAAAGTGTAGTGTTCAGAATGACTCGCAGGATTCCCAGCTGCAGCCAAACCAATGTTTTACAAATGTCACATAAAAGTATACAAAATATTCTGCTTTTTTATTCTTCCTGACGAACTGAACAACTTCACATTTTCCCACATTATACTCCACCTGTCAGATGTTTTTCTCTCAATCTATAGGGCGGCACGGTAGCACAGTGGTTAGCACTGCTGCTTCGCAGCTCCAGGGACCTGCGTTCGATTCCCGGCTTGGGTCACTGTCTGTGTGGAGTTTGCACATTCTCCTCGTGTCTGCGTGGGTTTCCTCCGGGTGCTCCGGTTTCCTCCCACAGTCCAAAGATGTGTGGGTTAGGTTGATTGGCCATGGTAAAATTGCCCCTTAGTGTCCTGGGATGCGTAGATTAGAGGGATTAGTGGGTAAAATATGTAGGGATATGGGGGTAGGGCCTGGGAGGGATTGTGGTCGGTGCAGACTCGATGGGCTGAATGGCCTCTTTCTGTACTGTAGGGTTTCTATGATTCTATCTACATCCATTTCAAACTCATATGTCATCTTCACCATGTACTCTCCTACCTATCCGTCTCATCTACAAATTTTGTTACCATGCATTTGCTCCCCTCATCTAAGTCACTGATATAAATTGTAAAAGGGTGAGGTCCCAGCACAGACCCCTGCAGGACTCCACTCATCACATCCTGCCAATCAGACAAAGACCCATTTATGCGTACTCTCTGCTTTCTGCCATCCAGCCAGTTGATCTTCAATCCGGGCTAATAGCCGGAAAAGCACCATGAGCTTTTATTTTTTTGCAATAAACTTTAAACTTTAAACTTTGGACACGGGTGAGGTCCCTGAGGATTGGAGGATAGCGAATGTGGTCCCATTGTTTAAGAAGGGTAGCAGGGATAACCCAGGAAATTATAGGCCGGTGAGCTTGACGTCCGTGGTAGGGAAGTTGTTGGAGAGGATTCTTAGAGACAGGATGTATGTGCATTTAGAACGGAACAATCTCATTAGTGACAGACAGCATGGTTTTGTAAGAGGGAGGTCGTGCCTTACAAATTTGGTGGAGTTTTTTGAGGAAGTGACAAAAACGGTTGATGAAGGAAGGGCCGTGGATGTCGTCTATATGGATTTCAGTAAGGCATTTGACAAAGTCCCACATGGCAGGTTGGTTAAGAAGGTTAAGGCTCATGGGATACAAGGAGAAGTGGCTCGATGGGTGGAGAACTGGCTTGGCCATAGGAGACAGAGGGTAGTGGTCGAAGGGTCTTTTTCCGGCTGGAGGTCTGTGACCAGTGGTGTTCCGCAGGGCTCTGTACTAGGACCTCTGCTATTTGTGATATATATAAATGATTTGGAAGAAGGTGTAACTGGTGTAATCAGCAAGTTTGCGGATGACACGAAGATGGCTGGAATTGCGGATAGCGAAGGGCATTGTCGGGCAATACAGCAGGATATAGATAGGCTGGAAAATTGGGCGGAGAGGTGGCAGATGGAATTTAATCCGGATAAATGCGAAGTGATGCATTTTGGAAGAAATAATGTAGGGAGGAGTTATACAATAAATGGCAGAGTCATCAGGAGTATAGAAACACAGAGGGACCTAGGTGTGCAAGTCCACAAATCCTTGAAGGTGGCAACACAGGTGGAGAAGGTGGTGAAGAAGGCATATGGTATGCTTGCCTTTATAGGACGGGGTATAGAGTATAAAAGCTGGAGTCTGATGATGCAGCTGTATAGAACGCTGGTTAGGCCACATTTGGAGTACTGCGTCCAGTTCTGGTCGCCGCACCACCAGAAGGACGTGGAGGCATTGGAGAGAGTGCAGAGAAGGTTTACCAGGATGTTGCCTGGTATGGAGGGTCTTAGCTATGAGGAGAGATTGGGTAGACTGGGGTTGTTCTCCTTGGAAAGACGGAGAATGAGGGGAGATCTAATAGAGGTATACAAGATTATGAAGGG